>NW_027513645.1:0-158750 GCF_048772815.1 Callospermophilus lateralis | reverse complement strand
ATCCTCATTATTCTACAGAAACGACCCCAGTCTAACATCAATGCAAGTAGACTCCTATGGGACATGATATGTAATTTGACGTTCATATGTATTCAACAATGGTACATTATTATTTCTTCAGTTTTTGCACATTTTAAGTTATACACTTCATCCACAAGTTCACAAATTTATAGGCATTTGTTTCAACTTTAATCACTTCTTGCTTCAGAACACAAGTATTGTCAGGGTTTCTTGACAGGTCTTTTCATGAGACTTCTTTCCAAACACATTATTTTAGATTTCCATAATCATTTTTGAAGCAAAACTCACACACTCTTCATGATAAACCAAAACACTAATATTTCCATGAGATATATAACTGGTTGGAATGAATGATTGTGTATCAATATATGATTTCCTTTAATTTTTCAGATATCAATTCAATTCATTATTTAAAGTTCAAAAAAGTTGTATTATTTAGTCACAGTATGTTCTATTCATGCTTTATCTCTACGTTCATAGACACAGGGTACACCTCTTTGTACCCCCAATTCTAATTTTAAATATTCAATATATTGCTCCCAGAAATGGTGAAAGAAATACTCATGTCACCTCATTATCACAGTAATATTCTGGACAAAAAATGGAAAGGTCACTCTTATGATTGTACCAAAGCCTAAATGGAAAGTGAACATAGATTACTAAAAACATCCATGTCCAGGTTGCCTAATGCTATCAATTGTCAATCCTGTTGGTGACTACATATTTGTTTCCATCTAATTTATATATTCAAACTCAACCCTGTTGAAAATGACTAATTCTATCACTCACTTTATACTTTGCCTGATTTTGTAATGATTCTATTGATATCTGCTTTTCTACATATTTTCCCCAGTTCACCATAGTGACTGACTCTTCATATGTACTGACATCTACATTCACTCCATAACGGAAACCCTACTGGTAAAGAACATTTGGTCCAAATCCTATACTCACTCTTCTTCCTAAAGCTATCGACTATCTTCCTAATCCTAACGATTATCACTTTTTGCCTGGATGTTCTCTTCTAAATTCAATCATCATAGGTACAAGGTCCTACTCCCTTGTATATCGAATTATCTGAGACATCTTTGCAGAACATAATTCAAAGCTAAGTATCCCAATCAAGGGAAAAAACCCTTCTGGGCTTCAAATCATACCTAGATTTTTGTTTTCATACTTTTATTTCACATCTATATTCTTGTAAATATCACAGGTTCCCAATACCATTATTCATCACACAGAATGATTCATAACCCAAATCAAACCTGTTATTAACCCTAAGCGCACACTGTTCCCTCAATCTCATTTTACAGAAAAGCAGGGACAGAGTGGTTCTTACAATACAGGAAATTATGGGATCTTCCACCTGCTGAGAACCTCAAAGGTCCATGCAGAAATGATACCTGGAGAAGTTGTAGGCAGGTATGAAGGACCTGAGTGAGCAAAAGTCATCTTCCATGGCAAATAACCTGGTCAGGATGAAGGGATGTGTCTGAATCAGCCTCTCTCTTTTTATTGTAGAGAAGATGGACCAAACCAGGCCTGTGTGGAGAGCTGTTCCTGGGTGCCTATGGTTGATATACCATTCTACCTTGTGAAAGTGTCACAGGAAGTAGGGGAAGCCTCCATCTCATGGGACCCTTGGAAGCAACAGTTAGGACAAAGTGGTTGCCAAGGCAGTGACCTCATTCAGTTCCAAAGAATGTGACATACCTCATTTCCTTGGTGATGGAACTCTCTGAAATTTGTATCCAAGAAGCCAGGCACCCAGAGGCAGTCCCAGTCCCAGTCCCAGTGGGCTCACTTGTTTGGATTTACCAAGGACAGAGTCAGTTTTCTTGGTAACTACTGATGTGAGGATGGCCTAATGCCAGGAGAACTCTAAAGAGGGACCTTTCCTGAGAAAGCAGGTAGTGGCTAACCACTTTTTCCTGACAACTACACAGAGTTGAACAAGGAAACAAGATCTGAGAGAAGACAGGCCATTTCGGGGGAACATAGTATGGCCCGCAGTCAGAGGAAACTCCGGATAGTCACAGACCTACTTGGGGTAAGGAGGTGCCTTTCTGGGAGTGGGTGTGGGTTTGTTGTTTTGTCTCATGTTCTGAGAATAGGTAGGAAAGGCGGTTTGTTTGGTTTGTAGTGGACAGTTTCTAGTAAGTTGTTTGACAAGGCGAGTGTTTCTGTTTCGGTGTATCCCAATGTGTCCGTTGTTGTAGACATTAAAAAGAGAATGCATTAATTGATGTGTCCTGTCTAGTATAAGTCTTCCCATAATTCATCCTGCCCAATATATGAATGGACTGCAGCTTGTCTTATCGATGTGCAACACCTACTATCTTTCTAAGATGCTGTTTTCCTCCTGAATTCTGGCCACTCTCCAGAATAGGCTCATGGTTTTGTGTCCAAAATATGTACCACCTCCAAGCTCTGTGACATGTCCATGTAATGGATAGCTGAAGAGAATGGCGAGCATTTCAGAAAACTCAGATATCAGTGTGACCAGGAAAGTCTCAGTGCAGAAACCCTGCTTTGGGCAATTTGCTTACTAATTGTTGTGTTGCACTGAATGTCAGGAAGGTCTTTGCCTCAGGCCACCCCTTTGTGAAGCCTGAAGAAAACAGTTTTCAAATACAAATGAATGGGCATCACCTGTGGCTTCTGGCTTCATTGCTTTGAGAATGGATGTGTCTGAATCAGCCTCTTGGCCATGTGTTTGGCTGTGACTTAGATTCTCAGCACCTGATGAATCTAAAGAATGATCCCATGCGTGCATCCAAAACCATAAGGGCAAAAAATCATTCATTGTGGATGAAGTCTCTTGCCTTCCTCTGTTAGGTTCCTGAACTCCATCTAGTGAGAATAGGGATTCTTTGAGTCAAATGAGTTCTTCAAATCTCTGCAGAGGTGCTTGGGTTTTCGAATAACTTTAAATCACATAAAGAATCTATTCCTGAAATCAGTAGGCCTCAAATTGGAGAAACACAGAAGTATTAACGGCAGGCTTATTTGATCATTGCTGGTTCACAGAAACGGTGTCCAGGCCACCCTGACTTTAGGCAAATGAGGGGAAAACGAGCTGATTTTGGACACTGTCTTGGGCTGCGCCCCTCATGGAAACCTCCAGCCAGAGGTTAAGATGAGTTACTATATGGAATAAGATGAGGGCCATGTGGGAGTGTTTCGGTTTTAATTTTGGTCATTTGTGTGGCATTGGAAAAAATGACTGGGTCCACGTGGGCTTGAACTCTGGTGTGATTCCCCTTAGAGACTGGGTTTTAGAACTGAACTCATAGAAGCATTGCCATGAATTTTGTTAGAATTTCAAGAGGCCACGCATGAAAGTCGCTCTTGGAAATTGAGACCTAGGCCCCGGGTGGATTTCCAAAGAGGCCTGGGAATCTCAGCAAGGATATCACATGATTTTATTCTTAAAGACATGGTTGAGAGTCAAAACACACATGGACCTCACATTGTAGACCTCAATGGGCCTGGCCTAATGTCACCTTTTGACCACTCTTTGGAAAGCTTTGCCTGTGACAGTTCTCCAGAGATTTCATTGAAATGAGATTCATCACCATTTAATGTTTGCTGAATTAATTGAAACCCACAGTGCCTCCAACTTCATGCTTGAAAAATGGCTAGATATATACCATGAAATTTTTGAAATTTCTATGACCAGGTGGCACTGGAGAAACATTGGATGTCCTGTTGCTGATCATGAGTATACCAGACAGTGTCTTGATTTACGGAGTTTCATGAAAATGGTGTAGAATAGGATGGCAGTAAGTTGGAGCCTGCTGAGTAGTGGGTCTAGAGCAGTGGTGGGGAGGTGTTTGATAAAACATCCGTGGTAGGGCCATGTGGATCTACCATTGGATTCCAAATGGCTTGTAACTGGCGTGGTACAGCCAGCAGACCCTTATATGTAAAACCATCTTGTTATATGCAGAGTTTTCAGAGGAAAATTAAGAATCAGGTTGATATGGACAAGGGGGAAATGGGGCAAGCTGTGAGAGATCGAAGCTTATTTGGTGCATTCTCTAGCAGACCCTGACCCACCACACGTGACAGAACTCCCTCCAGCACTCTGTCCCAGATTAGCTCCTAGTATTTCGTGAAACAAATACCAAACTCACAGTGCAGCAGCAAAAAAACCACAAAAAGTGGAGGAGGACCAAATGGCTTTACAGTCCACACGGGGAGAAATTTAGTCCCCAGTGGCCTCAGTTTACCTACAAAGAGTGGATTCAGCACTGCTTCTTCTTGTTCATTGGAAAATAAGAAACCATGTCCTCCAGGTCACATAGATGCAGACCCAGCTTTGATGGTCTCCCTACAAAGGAAGACAAATCTCCTGAAAACAACATATATTTCAAGGGCGGAAGCTCAGAGGCAGTTTCTCAAAAAGTTTTTAGGCCAGCAGAGCTCCATATTTGTGGAGTGTTTACCCTGTCCCTTAGTTTTGCAAACTCCTCTACCACCTCCAAGGTTGTGAACTCCTGAGCATTTTACATTCCAGATATGTATTCACTGATTTTGTAACTCTTTTCCTCTAATTGTGTCTTACTTTTGGTGAAGGTAATGTCAAGGCATTCTTCTGGATGAGAGCGGGAGGATATTTGTGCAGCATATATTTACATACACATTGGATTCATTTTCCAATTTTCCATTCGAAATGCTGAATTCCTGACACTAAGCCATACCTAGTAGATTCTAACTATTCATCCTAATATAATGGGGAAAATTAACCCAATACAATAGAAATACAAGCACTTCAGAGGAGACATGTTGTATAGTTGGACTTGACATTTGCATTATATAAGGTACGAGTTATAAATGTATTCAAATTTTAATGGACATATTCTCCATGTGTTTTTAAACTTAACAAATATGTGAATTCTTGTTTCCCTTTTCTTTAGCCTATTCACACATGTATATATATATGCATATATAGAATCCTAGCAGGTATCACATGTACATTTTGTGAGGTGGCTTTCTTAGCAGATACAAATTGTGAGAAGAGTTCACTCCTCCTAAATGCTGTTGGAAATAAAAATTCAACCTATAGGAGACCGTCCTAGTCGAACAACGTTATACATAAAGTCATATTCAGTAAAATAAATATTTTTGCATTTCTGGATGACATATATTTACTGATGAATTTCGATTGGCATTTATATTGGTACTTTTTAATGTCTGTGAGTGTTGTGTGTGTGTGTGTGTGTGTGTGTGTGTGTGTGTATAGATATAGATATAGATATAGATATACTCTCCAAATTTTTCAAAATATGAAATATATGTGTCTAATATACACTCTCTAAATTCATTCTTGTTCATGTATGTGGATTTATAATCAACTTTTCACAAGATTATAATCAGTAATATTCATGCACCTGAAATACATATTTGTTTCCTAGTACTGAAAACTAACTTCAGTGAATGGTGCATACATATCCTAATTATTCTACAGTAACTGACCCAGTCTAACATCAATGCAAGTAGACTCCTATGGGACATGATATGTAATTTGGCATTCATTTGTATTCGACACTGCTACATTATTGTTTCTTCAGTTTTTTCACATCATAGGATATACATTTCACCCACAAGTTCACAAATTAATAGGCATTTGTTTCAACTTTAATCACTTCTTGCTTCAGAACACATGTATTGTCAGGGTTTCTTGACTGGTCTTTTCATGAGACTTCTTACCAAACACATTATTTTGAATTTCCATAATCATTTTGAAGCAAAACTCACAAACTCTTCATGATAAAAGAAAACACTAATATTTCCATTAGATAAATAACTGGTTGGAATTAATGATTGTATATCAATATACGATTTCCTTTAATTTTTCAGATATCAGTTCAATTCATTATTTAAAGTTCAAAAAAGTTATATTATTTATTCACAGTATGGTCTATTCATGCTTTTTCTCTATGTTCATACAAACAGGGTACACCTCTTTGTACAACCAATTCTAATTTTACATCTTCAATATATTGCTCCCAGAAATGGTGAAAGAAATACTCATGTCACCTCATTATCACAGTAATATTCTGGACAAAAAATGGAAAGGTCACACTTATGATTGTACCAAAGCCTAAATTGAAAGTGAACATGGATTTCTAAAAACATCTATGTCCAGGTTGCCTAATGCTTTCAATTGTCAATTCTATTGGTGACTACATATTTGTTTTTTCCTAATTTATATATTCAAACTCAACCCTGTTGAAAATGTCTAATTCTATCACTCACTTTATACTTTGCCTCATTTCGGAATGTTTCTATTGATATCGGCTTTTCTACATATTTTCCCCAGTTCAACATACTGACTGACTCTTCATATGTGTTGACATTTACATTCACTCTATAACCGAAAGTCTATTGCTAAAGAACTTTTGGTCCAAATCCTATACTCACTCTTCTTCCTAAACCTACCGACTATCTTCCTAATCCTACTGAATATCCCTTTTTGACTGGATGTTCTCTTCTAAATTCAATCATCCAATTTACAAGGTCCTATGCCATTGTATATCGAATTATCTGAGACAACTTTGCAGAACATAATTCAAAGCTAAGTATCCCAATCAAGGGCAACACTATTCTGGGCTTCAAATCATACCTTGATTTCTGTTTTCATACTTATATTTCAACTCTATATTCTTGTAAATATTGCATGTTTCCAATACCATTATTCATCGCACAGAATCATTCCTAACCCAAATGAAACCTGTTTTTAACCCCAAGTATACACTGTTCCCTCAATCAATTTACAGAAGAGCAGGGACAGAGTGGTTCTTACAATACAGGAAAGTTGGGGGCCTTCCACCTGATGAGAACCTCAAATGTCCATGCACAAATGATACCTGGAGAAGTTGTAGGCAGGTATGAAGCACAAGAGAGAGCAAAAGTCCTCTTCCATGGAAAAGAACCTGGTCAGGATGAAGGGATGTGTCTGAATCTGCCTCTCTCTTCTTATTTAAGAGATGATGGACCAAACCAGGCATGAGTGGAGAGCTGTTCCCGGGTGCCAATGGTTGATATACATTCTACCTTATGAAAGTGTCACAGGAAGTAGGGGCAACCTCCATCTTATGTTACCCTTGGAAGCAACTGTTTGGACAAAGTGGGTGCCAAGGCAGGGACCTCATTCAGTTCCAAAGAATGTGACATACCTCATTTCCTTGGTGATGGAACTCTCTGAACTTGGTATCCAAGAAGCTAGGCACCCAGAGGCAGTCCAAGTCTCAGTCCCAGTGGGCTCACTTGTTTGGATTTACCAAGGACAGTCAGTTTTCTTGGTACCTAATGATGTGAGGATGGCCAAATGCCAGGAGAGCTGTGAAGATGGATTTTTCCTGAGAAAACAGGTAGTGTCTAACCACTTTTTCCTGAGATCTTCACAGAGTTGGTCAATGAAACAAGATCTGAGAGAAGACAGTCCATTTGGGGGGAACATAGTATGGCCCACTGGTCAGAGGACACTCCGGATAGTCACAGACCTACTTGGGGGAAGGAGGTTCCTTTGTGGGAGTGGGTGTGGGTTTGTTGTTTTGTCTCATGTTCTGAGAATAGATAGGAAAGTAGGTTTGTTTGGTTTGGAATGGAGAGTTTCTAGTAACTCATTTGACACGGCGAGTTTTTCTGTTTCTGTGTATCCCCTGTGTTCGTTGTTGTAGACATTAGAAAAGAGAATGCATTAATGGGTGTGTCCTGTCTAGTATAAATCTTCCCATAATTCATCCTGCCCAATATATGAAAGGACTGCAGCTTGTCTTATCGATGTGCAACACCTGCTATCTTTCTAAGTTGTTGTTTTCTTTCTGAATTCTGGACACTTTCCAGAATAGGCTCATGGATTTGTGTCCAAAATATGTACCACCTCCAAGCTCTGTGACATGGCCATGTACTGGATAGCTGAAGAGAATGGCGAGAATCTCAGACAACTCAGATATCAGCGTGACCAGGAAAGTCTCAGTGCAGAAACCCTGCTTTGGGCCTTTTGCTTACTTATTGTTTTCTTGCACTCAATGTCAGGAAGGTCTTTGCCTCAGGCCACTCCTTTGTGAAGCCTGAAGAAAACAGTTTTCAAATGGAAATGAATGGGCTTCACCTGTGGCTCTTTGCTTAATTGCTTTGCAAAGGGATGTGTCTTTATCAGCCTCTTGGACCTGTGTGTGGCTGTGAGTTAGATTCACAGAACCTGATGAATCTTAAGAATGATCCCATGTGAGCTTCCATAACCAAAATGGCAAAAATATCATTCATTGTGGATGAAGTCTCTTTCCTTCCTCTGTTAGGTTCCTGCACTCCATCAAATGAGAATAGGGATTCTTTGGGTCAAATGAGTTCTTCAAAGCCCTGCAGAGGTGCTTGTGTTTTCGCATGACTCGAAATCACCTAAAGAATCGATACCTAAAATCAGTAGGCATCAAATTGGAGAAACACAGAAGTATTAACGGCAGGCTTATTTGTTCAATCCTGGTTCACAGAAACTGTGTCCAGGCTACCCTGACTTTAGGAAAATGAGGGGCAAACGAGCTGATTTTGGACACTGTCTTTGGCTGCGCCCCTCATGGAAACCTCCAGCCAGAGGTTAAGATGATTGACTATATGGAATAAGATGAGGGCCATGTGGGAGTGTTTTGATTTTAATTTTGATCATTTGTGTGGCATTGGAAAAAATGACTGGGTCCACGTGGGCTTGAACTCTGGTGTGATTCCCCTTAGAGACTGGGATTTGAAACTGAACTCAGAGAAGCATTGGCATGAATTTTGTTGGGATTTTAAGAGGCCACGCATGAAAGTCGCTCTTGGAAACTGAGACCTAGGCCCCGGTGGATTTCCACAGAGGCCTGGGAATCT
Organism: Callospermophilus lateralis; assembly: GCF_048772815.1. Taxonomy (NCBI): domain Eukaryota; kingdom Metazoa; phylum Chordata; class Mammalia; order Rodentia; family Sciuridae; genus Callospermophilus; species Callospermophilus lateralis. Next base: position 149,855 of record NW_027513645.1, on the reverse strand, counting down.
CAGCAAGGATATCACATTATATAATTCTTAAAGAAATGGCAGCCATAGTTTAGAGTCAAAACACACATGGACCTCACATTGTAGACCTCAATGGGCCTGGCCTAATGTGACCTTTTGTTCACTCTTTGGGAAGCCTTGCCTGTGACAGTTCTCCAGAGATTTCATTGAAATGAGCTTCCTCACCATTTAATGTTTGCTGAATGAATTGAAACCCAAAGTGCCTCCAACTTCATGCTTGAAAAATGGCTAAATAAATACCATGAAATTTTTGAAATTCCAATGACCAGGTGGCACTGGAGAAACATTGGATGTCCTGTTGCCGATCATGAGTATACCAGACAGTGCCTTGATTTACTGAGTTTCATAAAAATGGTGTAGAACAGAGATGCCAGTAAGTTGGAGTCTGATGAGTAGTGGGTCTAGAGCAGTGGTGGAGAGGTGTTTGATAAAACATCCATGGTAGTGCCATGTGGATCTACCATTGGATTCCAAATGGCTTGTAACTGATATGGTGCAGCCAGCAGACCCTTATATGTAAAGGCATCTTGTTATATGGAGAGTTTTCAGAGGAAAATTAAGAATCAGGTTGATATGGACATGGAGTCAATTGGGCAAGCTGTGAGAGATAGAAGCCTAGTTGGTGCATTCTCTTGCAGACCCTGACCCACCACACGTGACAGAACTCCCTCCAGCACTGTGTCCCAGTTTAGTTCCTAGTATTTCGGGAAACAAATACCAAACTCACAGTGCAGCAGGAAAAACACCACAAAAAGTGGAGGAGGACCAAATGGCTTCAGTGTCCACACGGGGAGACACTTAGTACCCAGTGGTCTCAGTTTACCTACAAAGAGAGGATTCAGCACTGCTTCATCTTGTTCATTGGAAAATAAGAAACCATGTCCTCCAGGTCACATAGATGCAGACCCAGCTTTGATGGTCTCACTACAAAGGAAGCCAAATCTCATGAAAACAACATATATTTCAAGTACAGAAGCTCAGAGGCAGTTTCTCAAAAAGTTTTTAGGCCAGCAGAGCTCCATGTTTGTGGAGTGTTTACCCTGTCCCTTAGTTTTGCAAACTCCTCTACCACCTCCAAGGTTGTGAACTCCTGATCATTTTCCATTCCAGGTATGTATTCACTGATTTTGTAACTCTTCTCCTCTAATTGTGTCTTACTTGGGGTGAAGGTAATGTCAAAGCATTGTTCTGGATGAGAACGGGAGGATATTTGTGCAGCATATATTTACATACACATTGGATTCATTTTCCAATTTTCCATTTGAAATGCTGAATTCCTGACACTAAGCCATACCTAGTAGACTCAGACTATTCATCCTAATATAATGGGGAAAATTAACCCAACACAATAGAAATACAAGCACTTCAGAGGAGACATGTTGTATAGTTGGACTTGACATTTGAATTATTTAAGGTAGGAATTATAAATGTATTCAAATTTTAATGGACATATTCTCCATGTGTTTTTAAACTTAACAAATATGTGAATTCTTGTTTCCCTTTTCTTTAGCCTATTCACACATGTATATATATATGCATATATAGAATCCTAGCAGGTATCACACGTACATTTTTGTGAGGTGGCTGTCTTGGCAGATACAAATTGTGAGAAGAGTGCACTCCTCCTAAATGCTGTTGGAAATGAAAATTCAACCTATAGAAGAGCGTCCTAGTAAAACAACATTATACATAAACTCATGTTCAGCAAAATAAATATTTTTGCATCTGTGGATCATATATATTTACTGATCAATTTCGATTGGCATTTATATTGGTATTTTTTAATGTCTGTGAGTGTTGTGTGTGTGTGTGTGTGTGTGTGTGGATATAGATATAGATATAGATATAGATATAGATATACTCTCCAAATTCTTTAAAATATGAAATATATGTGTCTAATATACACTCTCTAAATTCATTCTTGTTCATGTATGTGGATTTATAATCAACTTTTCACAAGATAATAATCAGAAATATTCATCCACCTGAAATATATATTTGTTTCCTAGTACTGAAAACTAACTTCCGTGAATGGTGCATACATATCCTAATTATTCTACAGTAACCGACCCAGTATAACATCAATGCAAGTAGACTCCTATGGGACATGATATGTAATTTGTCATTCATTTGTATTCGACACTGGTACATTATTGTTTCTTCAGTTTTTGCAAATCATAGGATATACATTTCATCCACAAGTTCACAAATTAATAGGCATTTGTTTCAACTTTAATCACTTCTTGCTTCAGAACACATGTATTGTCAGGGTTTCTTGAATGGTCTTTTCATGAGACTTCTTTCCAAACACATTATTTTGAATTTCCATAGTCATTTTGAAGCAAAACTCACACACTCTTCATGATAAACCAAAACACTAATATTTCGTTTAGATATATAACTGGTTGGAATGAATGATTTTATATCAATATACGATTTCCTTTAATTTTTCAGATATCAGTTCAATTCATTATTTAAAGTTCAAAAAAGTTATATTATTTATTCACAGTATGGTCTATTCATGCTTTTTCTCTATGTTCATAGAAACAGGGTACACCTCTTTGTACCCCCGATTCTGATTTTACATCTTCAATATATTGCTCCCAGAAATGGTGAAAGAATTACTCATGTCACCTCATTATCACAGTAATATTCTGGACAAAAAATGGAAAGGTCACACTTATGATTGTACCAAAGCCTAAATGGAAAGTGAACATGGATTTCTAAAAACATCCATTTCCAGGTTGCCTAATGCTGTCAATTGTCAATCCTATTGGTGACTACATTTTTGTTTTTTTCTAATTTATATATTCAAACTCAATCCTGTTGAAAATGTCTAATTCTATCACTCACTTTATACTTTGCCTATTTTCGTAATGTTTCTATAGATCTCTGCTTTTCTACATATTTTCCCCAGTTCAACATAGTGACTGACTCTTCATATGTGCTGACATTTACATTCACTCTATAACGGAAAGTCTATTGCTAAAGAACTTTTGGTCCAAATCCTATACTCACTCTTCTTCCTAAACCTACCGACTATCTTCCTAATCCTACTGAATATCCCTTTTTGACTGGGTGCTCTCTTTTAAATTCAATCATCCAATTTACAAGGTCCTATGCCATTGTATATCGAATTATCTGAGACATCTTTGCAGAACATCATTCAAAGCTAAGTATCCCAATCAAGGGCAGAACCCTTATGGGCTTCAAATCATACCTAGATTTCTGTTTTCATACTTATATTTCACATCTATATTTTGTAAGCATTGCAGGTTCCCAATACCATTATTCATCGCACAGAATCATTTGTAACCCATATCAAACCTGTTTTTAACCCCAATTATACACTGGTCCCTCAATCATCTTACAGAAGAGCAGGGACAGAGTGGTTCTTACAATACAGGAAAGTTGGGGATATTCCACCTGATGAGAACCTCAAAGGTCCATGCAGAAATGATACCTGGAGATGTTGTAGGCAGGTATGAAGGACCTGAGAGAGCAAAAGTCATCTTCCATGGCAAATATCTTCGTCAGAAAGAAGGGATGTGTCTGAATCAGCCTCTCTCTTCTTATTGTAGAGAAGATGGACCAAACCAGGCCTGTGTGGAGAGCTGTTCCTGGGTGCCTATGGTTGATATACCATTCTCCCTTGTGAAAGTGTCACAGGAAGTAGGGGAAGCCTCCATCTCATGGGACACTTGGAAGCAACAGTTAGGACAATGTGGTTGCCAAGGAAGTGACTCATTCAGTTCCAAAGAAAGTGACATATCTCATTTCCTTGGTGATGGAACTCTCTGAAATTTGTATCCAAGAGGCCAGGCACCCAGAGGCAGTCCCAGTCCCAGTCCCAGTGGGCTCACTTGTTTGGATTTACCAAGGACAGAGTCAGTTTTCTTGGTACCTACTGATGTGAGGATGGCCTAATGCCAAGAGAACTCTGAAGATGGACCTTTCCTGAGAAAGCAGGTAGTGGCTCACCACTTTTTCCTGAAAATTACAAAGAGTTGAACAAGGAAACAAGATCTGAGAGAAGACAGGACATTTCGGGGGAACATAGTATGGCCCGCAGTCAGAGGAAACTCCGGATAGTCACAGACCTACTTGGGGGAAGGAGGTGCCTTTGTGGGAGTGGGTGTGGGTTTGTTGTTTTGTCTCATGTTCTGAGAATAGGTAGGAAAGGCTGTTTGTTCGGTTTGGAGTGGACAGTTTCTAGTAAGTTGTTTGATCAGGCGAGTGTTTCTGTTTCGGTGTATCCCAATGTGTCCGTTGTTGTAAACATTAAAAAGAGAATGCATTAATGGAGGTGTCCTGTCTAGTATAAATCTTCCCATAATTCATCCTGCCCAATATATGAATGGACTGCAGCTTGTCTTATCGATGTGCAACACCTGCTATCTTTCTACGTTGCTGTTTTCTTCCTGAATTCTAGCCACTCTCCAGAATAGGCTCATGGTTTTGTGTCCAAAATATGTACCACCTCCAAGCTCTGTGACATGGCCATGTACTGGATAGCTGAAGAGAATGGCGAGCATCTCAGAAAACTCAGATATCAGTGTGACCAGGAAAGTCTCAGTGCAGAAACCCTGCTTTGGGCCTTTTGCTGACTTATTGTTGTGTTGCACCGAATGTCAGGAAGGTCTTTGCCTCAGGCCACCCCTTTGTGAAGCCTGAAGAAAACAGTTTTCAAATGGAAATGAATGGGCATCTCCTGTGGCTTTTGGCTTCATTGCTTTGGGAAAGGATGTGTCTGAATCAGCCTCTTGGCCATGTGTGTGGCTGTGACTTAGATTCTCAGCACCTGATGAATCTAAAAATGATCCCCTGCGTGCATCCAAAACCATAAGGGCAAAAAATCTTTCATTGTGGATGAATTCTCTTGCCTTCCTCTGTTAAAATCCTGAACTCCATAAGTGAGAATAGGGATTCTTTGGGTCAAATGAGTTCTTCAAATCTCTGCAGAGGTGCTTGGGTTTTCGAATAACTTTAAATCACATAAAGAATGTATTCCTGAAATCAGTAGGCCTCAAATTGGAGAAACACAGAAGAATTAACGGCAGGCTTCTTTGATCATTCCTGGTTCACAGAAACGGTGTCCAGGCCACCCTGACTTTAGGCAAATGAGGGGCAAACGAGCTGATTTTGGACACTGTCTTGGGCTGCGCCCCTCATGGAAACCTCCAGCCAGAGGTTAAGATGAGTTACTATATGGAATAAGATGAGGGCCATGTGGGAGTGTTTCGGTTTTAATTTTAGTCATTTGTGTGACAGTTGGAAGAAATGACTGTGTCCACGTGGGCTTGAACTCTGGTGTGATTCCCCTTAGAGACTGGGTTTTGGAACTGAACTCAGAGAAGCATTGCCATGAATTTTGTTGGGATTTTAAGAGGCCACGCATGAAAGTCGCTCTTGGAAACTGAGACCTAGGCCCCGGGTGGATTTCCACAGAGGCCTGGGAAACTCAGCAAGGATATCAAATGATTTTATTCTTAAAGAAATGGCAGCCATAGTTGAGAGTCAAAACACACGTGGACCTCACATTGTAGACCTCAATGGGCCTGGCCTAATGTGACCTTTTGTCTACTCTTTGGGAAGCCTTGCCTTTTAGAGATCTCCAGAGATTTCATTGAAATGAGCTTCCTCACCATTTAATGTTTGCTGCATGAATTGAAACCCACAGTGCCTCCAACTTCATGCTTGAAAAATGGCTAGATAAATACCATGAAATTTTTGAAATTCCTATGACCAGGTGGCACTGGAGAAACATTGGATGTCCTGTTGCTGATTATGAGTATACCAGACAGTGCCTTGATTTACTGAGTTTCATGAAAATGGTGTAGAACAGAGATGCCAGTAAGTTGGAGCCTGCTGAGTAGTGGGTCTAGAGCAGTGGTGGGGAGGTGTTTGATAAAACATCCGTGGTAGGGCCATGTGGATCTACCATTGGATTCCAAAGGGCTTGTAACTGACATGGTGCAGCCAGCAGACCCTTATAGGTAAAGGCATCTTGTTATATGGAGAGTCTTCAGAGGAAAATGAAGAATCAGGTTGATATGGACAAGGGGGCAATGGGCCAAGCTGTGAGAGATAGAAGCCTAGTTGGTGCATTCCCTTGCAGACCCTGACCAACCACACGTGAGACAACTCCCTCCAGCACTGTATCCCAGCTTAGCTCCTAGTATTTCGTGAAACAAATACCAAACTCACAGTGCAGCAGGAAAAACACCACAAAAAGTGGAGGAGGACCAAATGGCTTCACAGTCCACACGGGGAGACACTTAGTCTCCAGTGGCATCAGTTAACCTACAAAGAGAGGATTCAGCACTGCTTCATCTAGTTCTTTGGAAAATAAGAAACCATGTCCTCCAGGTCACATAGATGCAGACCCAGCTCTCATAGTCTCACTACAAAGGAAGCCAAATCTCCTGAAAACAACATATATTCAAGGGCGGAAGCTCAGAGGAGTTTCTCAAAAAGTTTTTAGGCCAGCAGAGCTCCATGTTTGTGGAGTGTTTACCCTGTCCCTTAGTTTTGGAAACTTTTCTACCACCTCCAAGGTTGTGAACTGCTGAGCATTTTCCATTCCAGATATGTATTCACTGATTTTGTAACTCCTCTCCTCTAATTGTGTCTTACTTGGGGTGAAGGTGATGTCAAGGCATTCTTCTGGATGAGAGCGGGAGGAAATTGTGCAGCATATATTTACATACGCATTGGATTCATTTTCAAATTTTCCATTTGAAGTACTGAATCCCTGACATTAACCCATACCTGGTAGACTTAGACAGTTCATCCTAATATAATGGGGAAAATTAACCCAACACAATAGAAATACAAGCACTTCAGAGGAGACATGTTGTATAGGTGGACTTGACATTTGTATTATATAAGGTAGGAGTTATAAATCTAGTCAAATTTTAATTGAAATATTCTCCATGTGTTTTTAAAATTAACAAATATGTGAATTCTTGTTTCCCTTTTCTGTAGCCTATTCACACATGTATATTTATATGCATATATAGAATCCTACCAGGTATCACATGTACATTTTTGTGAGGTGGCTGTCTTGGCAGATACAAATTGTGAGAAGAGTTCACTCCTCCTAAATGCTGTTGGAAATGAAAATTCAACCTATAGGAGAGCGTCCTAGTACAACAACATTATACATAAACTCATGTTCAGTAAAATAAATATGTTTGCATCTGTGGATGATATATATTTACTGATGAATTTCGATTGGCATTTATATTGGTACTTTTTAATGTCTGTGAGTGTTGTGTGTGTGTGTGTGTGTGTGTGCGTGTGTGTGTGTATATATATATATATATATATATATATATATATATATATATATATATATAAATAGATAGATATATATAGATATATATATAGATGTAGATATAGATATAGATATACTCTCCAAATTTTTCAAAATATGGAATATATGTGTCTAATATACACTCTCTAAATTCATTCATGTTCATGTATGTGGATTTGTAATCAACTTTTCACAAGATTATAATCATAAATATTCATCCACTTGAAATACATATTTGTTTCCTAGTACTGAAAACTAACTTCAGTGAATTGTGCATACAAATCCTAATTATTCTACAGTAACTGACCCAGTCTAACATCAATGCAAGTAGACTCCTATGGGACATGATATGTAATTTGTCATTCATTTGTATTCGACACTGCTACATTATTGTTTCCTCAGTTTTTGCACATCATAGGATATACATTTCATCCACAAGTTCACAAATTAACAGGCATTTGTTTCAACTTTAATCACTTCTTGCTTCAGAACACAAGTAATGTCAGGGTTTCTTGAATGGACTTTTCATGAGACTTCTTTCCAAACACATTATTTTGAATTTCCATAATCATTTTGAAGCAAAACTCACACACTCTTTATGATAAACCAAAACATTAATATTTCCTTTAGATATATAACTGGTTGGAATGAATGATTGTATATCAATATACGACTTCCTTTAATTTTTCAGATATCAGTTCAATTCATTATTTAAAGTTCAAAAAAGTTATATTATTTATTCACAGTATGGTCTATTCATGCTTTTTCTCTATGTTCATAGAAACAGGGTACACCTCTTTCTACCCCCGATTCTATTTTACATCTTCAATATATTGCTCCCAGAAATGGTGAAAGAATTACTCATGTCACCTCATTATCACAGTAATATTCTGGACAAAAAATGGAAAGGTCACACTTATGATTGTACCAAAGCCTAAATGGAAAGTGAACATGGATTTCTAAAAACATCCATTTCCAGGTTGCCTAATGCTGTCAATTGTCAATCCTATTGGTGACTACATTTTTGTTTTTTCCTAGTTTATATATTCAAACTCAACCCTGTTGAAAATGTCTAATTCTATCACTCACTTTATACTTTGCCTGATTTCGTAATGTTTCTATTGATATCTGCTTTTCTACATATTTTCCCCAGTTCAACATAGTGACTGACTCTTCATATGTGCTGAAATATACTTTCACTCTATAACTGAAAGTCTATTGCTAAAGAACTTTTGGTCCAAATCCTATACTCACTCTTCTTCCGAAACCTACTGACTATCTTCCTAATCCTACTGAATATCCCTTTTTGACTAGATGTTCTCTTCTAAATTCAATCATCCAATGTACAAGGTCCTATGCCATTGTATATCAAATTATCTGAGACAAATTTGCAGAACATAATTCAAAGTTCAGTATCCCAATCAAGGGCAGAACCCTTCTGGGCTTCAAATCATACCTAGATTTCTGTTTTCATACTTATATTTCACCTCAATATTCTTGTAAATATTTCAGGTTCCCAATACCATTATTCATCGCACAGAGTCATACATAACCAAAATCAAACCTGTTTTTAACCCCCAGTATACACTGTTCCCTCAATCATTTTACAGAAGAGCAGGGACAGAGTGGTTCTTACAATACAGGAGAGTTGGGGACCTTCCACATTAAGAGAACCTCAAATGTCCATGCACAAATCATACCTGGAGAAGTTGTAAGCAGGTATGAAGCACCTGAGAGAGCAAAAGTCATCTTCCATGGCAAACAACCTGGTCAGGATGAAGGGATGTGTCTGAATCGGCCTCTCTCTTCTTATTGTAGAGAACATGGACCAAACCAGGCCTGGGTGGAGAGCTATTCCAGGGTGCCAATGGTTGATATACATTCTACCTTATGAAAGTGTCAGAAGAAGTAGGGGCAAACTCCATCTTATGTTACCCTTGGAAGCAACTGTTAGGACAAAGTGGTTGCCAAGGCAGTGACCTCATTCAGTTCCAAAGAATGTGACATACCTCAGTTCCTTGGTGATGGAACTCTCTTAACTTGGTATCCAAGAAGCCAGGCAGCCAGAGGCAGTCCCAGTCCCAGTCCCAGTGGGCTCACTTGTTTGGATTTACCAAGGACAGAGTCAGTTTTCTTGGTACCTAATGATGTGAGGAAGGCCAAATGCCAGGAGAGCTCTGAAGATGGACCTTTCCTGAGAAAACAGGTAGTGGCTAACCACTTTTTCCTGACTTCTTCACAGAGTTGTTCAAGGAAACAAGATCGGAGAGAAGACAGGACATTTCGGGAAAACATAGTATGGCCCACCAGTCAGAGGACACCCCAGATAGTCACAGACCTACTTGGGGGAAGGAGGTGCCTTTGTGGGAGTGCGTGTGGGTTTGTTGTTTTGTCTCATGTTCTGAGAATAGATAGGAAAGTAGGTTTGTTTGGTTTGGAGTGGACAGTTTCTAGTAAGTCATTTGACACGGCGAGTGTTTCTGTTTCTGTGTATTCCACTGTGTCCATTGTTGTAGACATTAGAAAAGAGAATGCATTAATGGATGTGTCCTGTCTAGTATAAATCTTCCCATAATTCATCCTGCCAATATATAAATGGACTGCAGCTTGTCTTATCGATGTGCAACATCTGCTATCTTTCTAAGTTGTTGTTTTCTTCCCGAATTCTGGCCACTCTCCAGAATAGGCTCATGGATTTGTGTCCAAAATGGTACCACCTCCAAGCTCTGTGACATGGCCACGTACTGGATAGCTGAAGAGAATGGCGAGCATCTCAGAAAACTCAGATATCAGTGTGACCAGGAAAGTCTCAGTGCAGAAACCCTGCTTTGGGCCTTTTGCTGACTTATTGTTGTGTTGCACTGAATGTCAGGAAGGTCTTTGCCTCAGGCCAGCCCTTTGTGAAGCCTGAAGAAAACAGTTTTCAAATGGAAATGAATGGGCATCACCTGTGGCTTCTGGCTTCATTGCTTTGGGAAAGGATGTGTCTGAATCAGCCTCTTGGCCATGTGTGTGGCTGTGACTTAGATTCTCAGCACCTGATGAATCTAAAAATGATCCCCTGCGTGCATCCAAAACCATAAGGGCAAAAAATCTTTCATTGTGGATGAATTCTCTTGCCTTCCTCTGTTAAAATCCTGAACTCCATAAGTGAGAATAGGGATTCTTTGGGTCAAATGAGTTCTTGAAATCTCTGCAGAGGTGCTTGGGTTTTCGAATAACTTTAAATCACATAAAGAATGTATTCCTGAAATCAGTAGGCCTCAAATTGGAGAAACACAGAAGAATTAACGGCAGGCTTCTTTGATCATTCCTGGTTCACAGAAACGGTGTCCAGGCCACCCTGACTTTAGGCAAATGAGGGGCAAACGAGCTGATTTTGGACACTGTCTTGGGCTGCGCCCCTCATGGAAACCTCCAGCCAGAGGTTAAGATGAGTTACTATATGGAATAAGATGAGGGCCATGTGGGAGTGTTTCGGTTTTAATTTTGGTCATTTGTGTGACAGTTGGAAGAAATGACTGTGTCCACGTGGGCTTGAACTCTGGTGTGATTCCCCTTAGAGACTGGGTTTTGGAACTGAACTCAGAGAAGCATTGCCATGAATTTTGTTGGGATTTTAAGAGGCCACGCATGAAAGTCGCTCTTGGAAACTGAGACCTAGGCCCCGGGTGGATTTCCACAGAGGCCTGGGAAACTCAGCAAGGATATCAAATGATTTTATTCTTAAAGAAATGGCAGCCATAGTTGAGAGTCAAAACACACATGGACCTCACATTATAGACCTCAATGGGCCTGGCCTAATGTGACCTTTTGTCCACTCTTTGGGAAGCCTTGCCTTTTAGAGATCTCCAGAGATTTCATTGAAATGAGCTTCCTCACCATTTAATGTTTGCTGCATGAATTGAAATCCACAGTGCCTCCAACTTCATGCTTGAAAAATGGCTAGATAAATACCATGAAATTTTTGAAATTCCTATGACCAGGTGGCACTGGAGAAACATTGGATGTCCTGTTGCTGATTATGAGTATACCAGACAGTGCCTTGATTTACTGAGTTTCATGAAAATGGTGTAGAACAGAGATGCCAGTAAGTTGGAGCCTGCTGAGTAGTGGGTCTAGAGCAGTGGTGGGGAGGTGTTTGATAAAACATCCGTGGTAGGGCCATGTGGATCTACCATTGGATTCCAAAGGGCTTGTAACTGACATGGTGCAGCCAGCAGACCCTTATATGTAAAGGCATCTTGTTATATGGAGAGTCTTCAGAGGAAAATGAAGAATCAGGTTGATATGGACAAGGGTTCAATGGGCCAAGCTGTGAGAGATAGAAGCCTAGTTGGTGCATTCCCTTGCAGACCCTGACCAACCACACGTGAGACAACTCCCTCCAGCACTGTATCCCAGTTTAGCTCCTAATATTTCGTGAAACAAATACCAAACTCACAGTGCAGCAGGAAAAACACCACAAAAAGTGGAGGAGGACCAAATGGCTTCACAGTCCACACGGGGAGACACTTAGTCTCCAGTGGCATCAGTTAACCTACAAAGAGAGGATTCAGCACTGCTTCATCTAGTTCTTTGGAAAATAAGAAACCATGTCCTCCACGTCACATAGATGCAGACCCAGCTCTCATAGTCTCACTACAAAGGAAGCCAAATCTCCTGAAAACAACATATATTCAAGGGCGGAAGCTCAGAGGAGTTTCTCAAAAAGTTTTTAGGCCAGCAGAGCTCCATGTTTGTGGAGTGTTTACCCTGTCCCTTAGTTTTGGAAACTTTTCTACCACCTCCAAGGTTGTGAACTGCTGAGCATTTTCCATTCCAGATATGTATTCACTGATTTTGTAACTCCTCTCCTCTAATTGTGTCTTACTTGGGGTGAAGGTGATGTCAAGGCATTCTTCTGGATGAGAGCGGGAGGAAATTGTGCAGCATATATTTACATACGCATTGGATTCATTTTCAAATTTTCCATTTGAAGTACTGAATCCCTGACATTAACCCATACCTGGTAGACTTAGACAGTTCATCCTAATATAATGGGGAAAATTAACCCAACACAATAGAAATACAAGCACTTCAGAGGAGACATGTTGTATAGGTGGACTTGACATTTATATTATATAAGGTAGGAGTTATAAATCTAGTCAAATTTTAATTGAAATATTCTCCATGTGTTTTTAAACTTAACAAATATGTGAATTCTTGTTTCCCTTTTCTGTAGCCTATTCACACATGTATATTTATATGCATATATAGAATCCTACCAGGTATCACATGTACATTTTTGTGAGGTGGCTGTCTTGGCAGATACAAATTGTGAGAAGAGTTCACTCCTCCTAAATGCTGTTGGAAATGAAAATTCAACCTATAGGAGAGCGTCCTAGTACAACAACATTATACATATACTCATGTTCAGTAAAATAAATATGTTTGCATCTGTGGATGATATATATTTACTGATGAATTTCGATTGGCATTTATATTGGTACTTTTTAATGTCTGTGAGTGTTGTGTGTGTGTGTGTGTGTGTGTGTGTGTGTGCGTGTGTGTGTGTGTGTATATATATATATATATATATATATATATATATATATATGTATATAGATATATATAAATAGATATATATATATAGAGATATATATATATAGATGTAGATATAGATATAGATATACTCTCCAAATTTTTCAAAATATGGAATATATGTGTCTAATATACACTCTCTAAATTCATTCATGTTCATGTATGTGGATTTGTAATCAACTTTTCACAAGATTATAATCATAAATATTCATCCACTTGAAATACATATTTGTTTCCTAGTACTGAAAACTAACTTCAGTGAATTGTGCATACAAATCCTAATTATTCTACAGTAACTGACCCAGTCTAACATCAATGCAAGTAGACTCCTATGGGACATGATATGTAATTTGTCATTCATTTGTATTCGACACTGCTACATTATTGTTTCCTCAGTTTTTGCACATCATAGGATATACATTTCATCCACAAGTTCACAAATTAATAGGCATTTGTTTCAACTTTAATCACTTCTTGCTTCAGAACACATGTATTGTCAGGGTTTCTTGAATGGTCTTTTCATGAGACTTCTTTCCAAACACATTATTTTGAATTTCCATAATCATTTTGAAGCAAAACTCACACACTCTTTATGATAAACCAAAACATTAATATTTCCATTAGATATATAACTGGTTGGAATGAATGATTGTATATCAATATACGACTTCCTTTAATTTTTCAGATATCAGTTCAATTCATTATTTAAAGTTCAAAAAAGTTATATTATTTATTCACAGTATGGTCTATTCATGCTTTTTCTCTATGTTCATAGAAACAGGGTACACCTCTTTCTACCCCCGATTCTATTTTACATCTTCAATATATTGCTCCCAGAAATGGTGAAAGAATTACTCATGTCACCTCATTATCACAGTAATATTCTGGACAAAAAATGGAAAGGTCACACTTATGATTGTACCAAAGCCTAAATGGAAAGTGAACATGGATTTCTAAAAACATCCATTTCCAGGTTGCCTAATGCTGTCAATTGTCAATCCTATTGGTGACTACATTTTTGTTTTTTCCTAGTTTATATATTCAAACTCAACCCTGTTGAAAATGTCTAATTCTATCACTCACTTTATACTTTGCCTGATTTCGTAATGTTTCTATTGATATCTGCTTTTCTACATATTTTCCCCAGTTCAACATAGTGACTGACTCTTCATATGTGCTGAAATATACTTTCACTCTATAACTGAAAGTATTGCTAAAGAACTTTTGGTCCAAATCCTATACTCACTCTTCTTCCGAAACCTACTGACTATCTTCCTAATCCTACTGAATATCCCTTTTTGACTAGATGTTCTCTTCTAAATTCAATCATCCAATGTACAAGGTCCTATGCCATTGTATATCAAATTATCTGAGACAAATTTGCAGAACATAATTCAAAGTTCAGTATCCCAATCAAGGGCAGAACCCTTCTGGGCTTCAAATCATACCTAGATTTCTGTTTTAATACTTATATTTCACCTCAATATTCTTGTAAATATTTCAGGTTCCCAATACCATTATTCATCGCACAGAGTCATACATAACCAAAATCAAACCTGTTTTTAACCCCCAGTATACACTGTTCCCTCAATCATTTTACAGAAGAGCAGGGACAGAGTGGTTCTTACAATACAGGAGAGTTGGGGACCTTCCACATTAAGAGAACCTCAAATGTCCATGCACAAATCATACCTGGAGAAGTTGTAAGCAGGTATGAAGCACCTGAGAGAGCAAAAGTCATCTTCCATGGCAAACAACCTGGTCAGGATGAAGGGATGTGTCTGAATCGGCCTCTCTCTTCTTATTGTAGAGAACATGGACCAAACCAGGCCTGGGTGGAGAGCTGTTCCAGGGTGCCAATGGTTGATATACATTCTACCTTATGAAAGTGTCAGAGGAAGTAGGGGCAAACTCCATCTTATGTTACCCTTGGAAGCAACTGTTAGGACAAAGTGGTTGCCAAGGCAGTGACCTCATTCAGTTCCAAAGAATGTGACATACCTCAGTTCCTTGGTGATGGAACTCTCTTAACTTGGTATCCAAGAAGCCAGGCAGCCAGAGGCAGTCCCAGTCCCAGTCCCAGTGGGCTCACTTGTTTGGATTTACCAAGGACAGAGTCAGTTTTCTTGGTACCTAATGATGTGAGGAAGGCCATATGCCAGGAGAGCTCTGAAGATGGACCTTTCCTGAGAAAACAGGTAGTGGCTAACCACTTTTTCCTGACTTCTTCACAGAGTTGTTCAAGGAAACAAGATCGGAGAGAAGACAGGACATTTCGGGAAAACATAGTATGGCCCACCAGTCAGAGGACACCCCAGATAGTCACAGACCTACTTGGGGTAAGGAGGTGCCTTTGTGGGAGTGCGTGTGTGTTTGTTGTTTTGTCTCATGTTCTGAGAATAGATAGGAAAGTAGGTTTGTTTGGTTTGGAGTGGACAGTTTCTAGTAAGTCATTTGACACAGCGAGTGTTTCTGTTTTTGTGTATTCCACTGTGTCCATTGTTGTAGACATTAGAAAAGAGAATGCATTAATGGATGTGTCCTGTCTAGTATAAATCTTCCCATAATTCATCCTGCCCAATATATAAATGGACTGCAGCTTGTCTTATCGATGTGCAACATCTGCTATCTTTCTAAGTTGTTGTTTTCTTCCCGAATTCTGGCCACTCTCCAGAATAGGCTCATGGATTTGTGTCCAAAATGGTACCACCTCCAAGCTCTGTGACATGGCCACGTACTGGATAGCTGAAGAGAATGGCGAGCATCTCAGAATACTCAGATATCAGTGTGACCAGGAAAGTCTCAGTGCAGAAACCCTGCTTTGGTCCTTTTGCTTACTTATTGTTGTGTTGCACTGAATGTCTGGAAGGTCTTTGCCTCAGGCCACCCCTTTGTGAAGCCTGAAGAAAACAGTTTTCAAATGGAAATGAATGGGCCTCCCCTGTGGCTCTTTGCTTAATTGCTTTGGAAAGGGATGTGTCTTTATCAGACTCTTGGACCTGTGTGTGGCTGTGACTTAGATTCTCAGCACCTGATGGATCTTAAGAATGATCCCATGTGAGCTTCCAAACCCAAAATGGCAAAAAATATCATTCATTGTGAATGAAGTCTCTTGCTTTCCTCTGTTAGGTTCCTGCACTCCATCAAATGAGAATAGGGATTCTTTGGGTCAAATGAGTTCTTCAAAGCCATGAAGAGGTGCTTGTGTTTTCGCATGACTCGAAATCACCTAAAGAATCGATACCTAAAATCAGTAGGCGTCAAATTGGAGAAACACAGAAGTATTAACGGCAGGCTTATTTGTTCACTCCTCATTCACAGAAACGGTTTCCAGGCTACCCTGACTTTAGGCAAATGAGGGGCAAACGAGCTGATTTTGGACACTGTCTTGGGCTGCGCCCCTCATGGAAACCTCCAGCCAGAGGTTAAGATGATTGACTATATGGAATAAGATGAGGGCCATGTGGGAGTGTTTTGGTTTTTGTTTTGGTTTTAATTTTGTTTATTTGTGTGGCATTGGAAAAAATGACTGGGTGTACGTGGGCTTGAAATCTGGTGTCATTCCCCTTAGAGACTGGGTTTTGGAACTGAACTCAGAGAAGCATTGCCATGAATTTTGTTGGGATTTTAAGAGGCCACGCATGAAAGTCACTCTTGGAAACTGAGACCTAGGCCCCGGATGGATTTCCACAGAGGCCTGGGAATTTCAGCAAGGATATCACATGATTTTATTCTTAAAGAAATGGCAGCCATAGTTGAGAGTCAAAACACACATGGACCTCACATTGTAGACCTCAATGGGCCTGACCTAATGTGACCTTTTTCCACTCTTTGGGAAGCCTTGCCTGTGAGAGTTCTCCAGAGAATTCATTGAAATGAGCTTCCTCACCATTTAATGTTTTCTGAATGAATGGAAACCCCCATTGCCTCCAACTTCATGCTTGAAAAATGGCTAGATAAATACCATGAAATTTTTGAAATTCCTATGACCAGGTGGCACTGGAGAAACATTGGATGTCCTGTTGCTGATTATGAGTATACCAGACAGTGCCTTGACTTACTGAGTTTCATGAAAATGGTGTAGAACAGAGATGCCAGTAAGATGGAGCGTGCTGAGTAGTGGGTCTAGAGCAGTGGTGGGGAGGTGTTTGATAAAACATCCGTGGTAGGGCCATGTGGATCTACCATTGGATTCCAAAGGGCTTGTAACTGACATAGTGCAGCCAGCAGACCCTTATATGTAAAGGCATCTTGTTATATGGAGAGTTTTCAGAGGAAAATGAAGAATCAGGTTGATATGGACATGGGGGCAATGGGGCAAGCAGTGAGAGATAGAAGCCTAGTTGGTGCATTCTCTTGTAGACCCTGACCCACCACACGTGACAGAACTCCCTCCAGCACTGTGTCCCAGTTTAGCTCCTAGTATTTCGGGAAACAAATACCAAACTCACAGTGCAGCAGAAAAATAACCACAAAATGTGGAGGAGGACCAAATGGCTGCGGTGTCCACACGGGGACACAATTTGTCTTCAGTGGCCTCAGTTTACCTACAAAGAGAGGATTCAGCACTGCTTCATCTTGTTCATTGGAAAATAAGAAACCATGTCCTCCAGGTCACATAGATGTAGACCCAGCTTTGATGGTCTCACTACATAGGAAGCCAAATCTCTTGAAAACAATATATAATTCAAGTGCGGAAGCTCAGAGGCAGTTTATCAAAAAGTTTTTAGGCCAGCAGAGCTCCATGTTTGTGGAGTGTTTACCCTGTCCCTTAGTTTTGGAAACTCCTCTACCACCTCCAAGGTTGTGAGCTCCTGAGCATTTTACATTCCAGATATGTATTCACTGATTTTGTAACTCTTCTCCTCTAATTGTGTCTTACTTGGGGTGAAGGCAATGTCAAGGCATTCTTCTGGATGAGAGCGGGAGGATATTTGTGCAGCATATATTTACATACACATTGGATTCATTTTCCAATTTTCCATTTGAAATGCTGAATTCCTGACACTAACCCATACCAAGTAGACTCAGACTATTCATCCTAATATAATGGGGAAAATTAACCCAACACAATAGAAATACAAGCACTTCAGAGGAGACATGTTGTATAGTTGGACGTGACATTTGCATTATATTAGTTAGGAGATATAAATCTAGTCAAATTTTAATGGAAATATTCTCCATGTGTTTTTAAACTTAACAAATATGTGAATGCTTGTTTCCCTTTTCTGTAGCCTATTCACACAAGTATATTTATATGCATATATAGAATCCTACCAGGTATCACACGTACATTTTTGTGAGGTGGCTGTCTTGGCAGATACAAATTGTGAGAAGAGTTCACTCCTCCTAAATGCTGTTGGAAATGAAAATTCAACCTATAGGAGAGCGTCCTAGTACAACAACATTATACATAAACTCATGTTCAGTAAAATAAATATGTTTGCATCTGTGGATGATATATATTTACTGATGAATTTCGATTCGCATGTATATTGGCACTTTTTAATGTCTGTGAGTGTTGTGTGTGTTTGTGTGTGTGTGTGTGTGTGTGTGTGTAGATATAGATATAGATATACTCTCCAAATTTTTCAAAATATGAAATATATATGTCTAATATACACTCTCTAAATTCATTCATGTTCATGTATGTGGATTTATAATCCACTTTTCACAAGATTATAATCAGAAATATTCATCCACCTGAAATACATATTTGTTTCCTAGTACTGAAAACTAACTTCAGTGAATGGTGCATACAAATCCTAATTATTCTACAGTGGACTGACCCAGTCTAACATCAATGCAAGTAGACTTCTATGGGACATGATATGTAATTTGTCATTCATTTGTATTCGACACTGGTACATTATTGTTTCTTCAGTTTTTGCACATCATAGGATATACATTTCATCCACAAGTTCACAAATTAATAGGCATTTGTTTCAACTTTAATCACTTCTTGCTTCTGAACACATGTATTCTCAGGGTTTCTTGACTGGTCTTTTCATGAGACTTCTTTCCATACACATTATTTTGAATTTCCATAATCATTTTTAAGCAAACCTCACACACTCTTCATGATAAACCAAAACACTAATATTTCCATTAGATATATCACTGGTTGGAATGAATGATTGTATATCAATATACGATTTCCTTTAATTTTTCAGATATCAGTTCAATTCATTATTTCAAGTTCAAAAAAGTTATATTATTTATTCACAGTATGGTCTATTCATGCTTTTTCTCTATGTTCATAGAAACAGGGTACACCTCTTTGTACCCCGATTCTTATTTTACATCTTCAATATATTGCTCCCAGAAATGGTTAAAGAAACACTCATGTCACCTCATTATCACAGTAATATTCTGGACAAAAATGGAAAGGTCACACTTATGATTGTACCAAATCCTAAATGGAAGGTGAACATGGATTTCTAAAAACATCCGTGTCCAGGTTGCCTAATGCTGTCAATTGTCAATCCTATTGGTGACTACATTTTTGTTTTTTCCTAATTTATATATTCAAACCCAACCCTGTTGAAAATGTCCAATTCTATCACTCACTTTATAATTTGCCTGATTTCGTAATGTTTCTATTGATATCTGCTTTTCTACATATTTTCCCCAGTTCAACATAGTGACTGACTCTTCATATGAGCTGACATTTACATTCACTCTATAACCAAAAGTGTATTGCTAAAGAACTTTTGGTCCAAATCCTATACTCACTCTTCTTCCTAAACCTACCGACTATCTTCCTAATCGTACTGAATATCCCTTTTTGACTGGATGTTATCTTCTAAATTAAATCATCCAATGTACAAAGTCCTATGCCATTGTATATCGAATTATCTGAGACATCTTTGCAGAACATAATTCAAAGCTAAGTATCCCAATCAAGGGCAAAACCCTTCTGGGCTTCAAATCATACCTAGTTTTCTCTTTTCATACTTATATATCACCTCTATATTCTTGTAAATATTGCAGGTTACCAATACCATTATTCATCGCACAGAATCGTTCGTAACCCAAATCAAACCTGTTTTTAACCCCAAGTATACACTGTTCCCTCAATCATTTTACAGAAGAGCAGGGACAGAGTGGTTCTTACAATACAGGAAAGTTGGGGACCTTCCACCTAATGAGAACCTCAAATGTCCATGCAAAAATGATACCTGGAGAAGTTGTACACAGGTATGAAGCAACTGAGAGAGCAAAAGTCATCTTCCATGGCAAACAACCTGGTCAGAATGAAGGGATGTTTCTGAATGTGCATCTCTCTTCTTATTGTAGAGAAGAGGGACCAAACCAGGCCTTAGTGGAGAGATGTTCCCGGGTGCCAATGGTTGATATACATTCTACCTTATGAAAGTGTCACAGGAAGTAGGGGCAACCTCCATCTTATGTTACCCTTGGAAGCAACTGTTAGGACAAAGTGGTTGCCAAGGCAGTGACCTCATTCAGTTCCAAAGAATGTGACATACCTCATTTCCTTGGTGATGGAACTCTCTGAACTTGGTATCCAAGAAGCCAGGCACCCAGATGCAGTCCCAGTCCCAGTCCCAGTGGGCTCACTTGTTTGGATTTCCCAAGGACAGAGTCAATTTTCTTGGTACCTAATGATGTGAGAATGGCCAAATGTCAGGAGAGCTCTGAAGGTGGACCATTTCTGAGAAAACAGGTAGTGGATAACCACTTTTTCCTGACATCTTCACAGAGTTGGTCAAGGAAACACAATCTGAGAGAAGACAGGCCATTTCGGGGGAACATTGTATGGCCCACTGGTCAGAGGACACTCCGGATAGTCACAGACCTACTTGGGGGAAGGAGGTGCCTTTGTGGGAGTGGGTGTATGTTTGTTGTTTTGTCTCATGTTCTGAGAATAGATAGGAATGGCGGTTTGTTTGGATTGGACTGGACAGTTTCTAGTAAGTCATTTGACACGGCGAGTGTTTCTGTTTCTGTGTATCCCACTGTGTCCGTTGTTGTACACATTAGAAAAGAGAATGCATTAATGGATGTGTCCTGTCTAGTATAAATCTTCCCATAATTCATCCTGCCCAATATATGAAAGGACTGCAGCTTGTCTTATCGATGTGCAACACCTGCTATCTTTCTAAGTTGTTGTTTTCTTCCTGAATTCTGGCCACTCTCCAGAATAGGCTCATGGATTTGTGTCCTAAATATGTACCACCTCCAAGCTCTGTGACATGACCATGTACTGGATAGCTGAAGAGAATGGCGAGCATCTCAGAAAACTCAGATATCAGTGTGACCAGGACAGTCTCAGTGCAGAAACCCTGCTTTGGGCCTTTTGCTTACTTATTGTTGTGTTGCACTGAATGTCAGGAAGGTCTTTGCTCAGGCCACCCCTTTGTGAAGCCTGAAGAAAACAGTTTTCAAATGGAAATGAATGGGCCTCACCTGTGGCTCTTGCTTAATTGCTTTCGAAAGGGATGTGTCTTTATCAGCCTCTTGGACCTG
Source organism: Callospermophilus lateralis (assembly GCF_048772815.1). Classification (NCBI taxonomy): domain Eukaryota; kingdom Metazoa; phylum Chordata; class Mammalia; order Rodentia; family Sciuridae; genus Callospermophilus; species Callospermophilus lateralis. Next base: position 128,446 of record NW_027513645.1, on the reverse strand, counting down.
TGTGTGGCTGTGACTTAGAGTCTCAGCACCTGATGGATCTTAAGAATGATCCCATGTGAGCTTCCAAAACCAAAATGGCAAAAAATATCATTCATTGTGGATGAAGTCTCTTGCCTTCCTCTGTTAGGTTCCTGCACTCCATCAAATGAGAATAGGGATTCTTTGGGTCAAATGAGTTTTTCAAAGCCCTGCAGAGGTGCTTGTGTTTTTGCATGACTCTAAATCACCTAAAGAATCGATATCTAAAATCAGTAGGCGTCAAATTGGAGGAACACAGAAGTATTAACGGCAGGCTTATTTGTTCACTCCTGGTTCACAGAAACTGTGTCCAGGCTACCCTGACTTTAGGCAAATGAGGGGCAAACGAGCTGATTTTGGACACTCTCTTGGGCTGCGCCCCTCATGGAAACCTCCAGCCAGAGGTTAAGATGATTCCCTATATGGAATAAGATGAGGGCCATGTGGGAGTGTTTTGGTTTTAATTTTGGTCATTTGTGTGGCATTGGAAAAAATGACTGGGTACACGTAGGCTTGAACTCTGGTGTGATACCCCTTAGAGACTGGGTTTTGGAACTGAACTCAGAGAAACATTGTCATGAATTTTGTTGGGATTTTAATAGGCCAAGCATGAAAGTCGCTCTTGGAAACTGAGACCTAGGCCCCGGGTGGATTTCCAAAGAGGCCTGGGAATCTCAGCAAGGATATCACATGATTTTATTGTTAAAGAAATGGCAGCCATAGTTGAGAGTCAAAACACACATGGACCTCACATTGTAGACCTCAATGGGCCTGGCCTAATGTGACCTTTTGTCCACTCTTTGGGAAGCCTTGCCTGTGAGAGTTCTCCAGAGAATTCATTGAAATGAGCTTCCTCACCATTTAATGTTTGCTGCATGAATTGAAATCCACAGTGCCTCCAACTTCATGCTCGAGAAATGGATAGATAAATACCATGAAATTTTTAAAATTCCTATGACCAGGTGGCACTGGAGAAATATTGGATGTCCTGTTACTGTTCATGAGTATACCAGACTGTGCCTTGATTTACTGAGTTTCATGAAAATGATGTAGAACAGAGATGCCAGTAAGTTGGAGCCTGTTGAGTAGTGGGTCTAGAGCAGTGGTGGGGAGGTGTTTGATACAACATCCGTGGTAGGGCCATGTGGATCTACCATTGGATTCCAAATGGCTTGTAACTGACATGGTGCAGCCAGCAGACCCTTATATGTAAAGGCATCTTGTTATATGGAGAGTTTTCAGAGGAAAATGAAGAATCAGGTTGATATGGACAAGGGGGCAATGGGGCAAGCTGTGAGAGATAGAAGCCTAGTTTGTGAATTCTCTTGCAGACCCTGACCCACCACTCGTGACACAACTCCCTCCAGCACTGTGTCTCAGTTTAGCTCCTAGTATTTCGTGAAACAAATACCAAACTCACAATGCAGCAGGAAAAACACCACAAAAAGTGGTGGAGGACCTAATGGCTTCACAGTCCACACGGGGAGACACTTAGTCCCCAGTGGCCTCAGATTATCTACAAAGAGAGGATTCAGCACTGCTTCATCTTGTTCATTGGAAAATAAGAAACCATGTCCTCCAGGTCACATAGATGCAGACCCAGCTTTGATGGTCTCACTACAAAGGAAGCCAAATCATCTGAAAACAACATATATTTCAATTGCGGAAGCTCAGAGGCAGTTTCTCAAAAAGTTTTTAGGCCAGCAGAGCTCCATGTTTGTGGAGTGTTTACCCTGTCCCTTAATTTTGGAAACTCCTCTACCACCTCAAAGGTTGTGAACTCCTGAGCATTTTCCATTCCAGATATGTATTCACTGATTTTGTAACTCTTCTCCTCTAATTGCGTCTTACTTGGGGTGAAGGTAATATCAAGGCATTGTTCTGGATGAGAGCGGGAGGATATTTGTGCAGCATATATTTACATACACATTGGATTCATTTTCCAATTTTCCATTCGAAATACTGAATCCCTGAAACTAACCCATACCTAGTAGACTCAGACTATTCATCCTATTATAATGGGAAAAATTAACCCAACACAATAGAAATACAAGCACTTCAGAGGAGACATGTTGTATAGTTGGACTTGACATTTGCATTATATAAGGTAGGTGTTATAAATCTAGTCAAATTTTAATGGAAATATTCTCCATGTGTTTTTAAATTTAACAAATATGTGAATTCTTGTTTCCCTTTTCTGTAGCCTATTCACATATGTATATTTATATGCACATATAGAATCCTACCAGGTATCACACGTACATTTTTGTGAGGTGGCTGTCTTGGCAGATACAAATTGTGAGAAGAGTTCACTCCTCCTAAAACTGTTTTAAATGAAAATTCAACCTATAGGAGAGCGTCCTAGTAGAACAACATTATACATAAACTCATGTTCAGTAAAATAAATATTTTTGCATCTGTGGATGATATATATTTACTGATGAATTTCTATTGGCATTTATATTGGTACTTTTTAATGTCTGTGAGTGTTGTGTGTGTGTGTGTGTGTGTGTATAGATATAGATATAGATATAGATATAGATATAGATATAGATATAGATATAGATAGATATAGATATACTCTCCAAATTTTTGAAAATTTGGAATATTTTTGTCTTATTTTGCACTTCCTAAATTTTTCATATTCATGAATGTGTATTTATAATCATCTTTTCTCAAGATTATTCTCAGAAACATTCATATACCCTACTAGACTCTGACTACTAATACTAATATAATGGAGAAAAATATCCCAAACAGAATAGAAATACAAGCATTTCAGAAGGGACATGGTGTATAGTTGGACTTGCCTTTTGCATGATATAAGGTAGGAGTTATAAATCTATTCAATTTGCTGAAATACTTTTCCATATGTTATTTTTTTTGACACAAAACAAAATTTAATCTTCGAAAACTAAATAAAATTGACACATCCTTAACCAAGCTAATGAAGAAAAAAAACCTCAAATTACTAAAATTAAGGATCGTAAAAGAACTTTTACAGAGTACACAACTAAAATACAGAGAATAATTAAAAACTAATTTGAAAATTTATACTCTAATAAATTAAAATACCATGATGACATCAATAAAATTTTAGAGATATACCCAAACTGAATTAGTAGGACATGAACAATTTAAACAAATCAATTTCAAGCAATGAAATAGAAGTTGCTGTCAACAGCCTACCAATCAATCAACGCCCAGGAACAGACAGATTCTCAGTCAAGTTCTACAAGACCTTCGAAGAAGCATTCATCACAATACTCCTCAAATTATTCCATAAAATAGAAAAGCATGGAACTCCTCCAAACTCATTTCATGAGGATAGTATCACTCACATACCAAAATCAGACAAAGACACATCAAGGAAAGAAAACTTCAGAGCAATATTCCTGACAAACATATATACAAAAATTCTCAATAAAATTCTTTTTTTTAAGCCAAAGTTAATCAAAAGGGATAAAGAGGGACACTACACACTATTCCATGTGTTTTTAAAGTTAAGAAATATATGAATTCCTGTCTCCCTTTCTCTGTAGCCTATTAAGCACATGTATTTTTATATGCACAAATAGAATCCTACCTGGTTTCACACGTACATTCTTGTGAGGTGGCTGACTTGGCAGATACTATTTGTGAGAAGAGATCACTCCTCCTAAATGCTGTTGGTACAGAAAATTCAACCCATGGGTGAGCTTCCTAGATGAACAACATTCTACATACATCCATGTTCAGTAAAATGAATATTTTGGGATATGCGGATGAGTTATTTTTCATGATAAATTTCGATTGACATATATATTGTGACATTATAATGTGTGTGTGTTTGTGTGTCTATATATATATATATATATATATATATATATATATATAGTCTCCAGATTTTCCAAAATATGAAATATATGTCTTCTTATACACCACCTGAATTCATTCATATTCATATATGTGGATTTATAATTAACTTTTAACAAGTTTATTCTCAGAAATATACATCCACTGACATACATATTTGTTTCCTAGTACTGAAAACTAACTTCAGGGAAGGGTTCTTACAAATCCTAATATTTCTAGAGTAACTGACCAAGTTTAACATCAATGCAAATACATTCCTATTTGATATGATGTGTTTGTTAAAGTTCATTTTTATTCAAACTTGGTACGTTATTATTTATTCAGTTTATGGACATCATAAAATATATCCTTTCATTCACAAGTTCACAAATTTATAAATATTTGGTTCACTTTCAATCACTTCCTCCTTCGGAACACATATATTCCTTCATGTTTCTTGACGGGTCTTTTCATTGGACTTCTTTCTAAACACGTTATTTTCGATTGAATAATCATTTTTGAAGCAAAACTCACACACTATTCATGATAAACGGTAACCCTAATAATACCATTAGATATATAACTGGTTGGAATTAATGTACGTATATCAATATATGATTTCCTCTATATTTTCAGATATTAAAACAATCCATTATTTAAATTTGGAACCAGTCATATAATTTTTTCACAGTATGGTCTATTAATGCATCATCTCTATATTCATCAACACAGGGTAAACCTATTAGTATCCCCAGTACTAATTCATATGTTTTCAAAATATTGCTCCCAGAAAAGGTGGAAGAAATACTCATGTCACTTGATCTACATATACATATTATCACAGTAATATTCTGGACACAAAATGCAAAGGTCACCGTTATGATTGCAATAAAGCCTCAATGGAATGTGAACATGAATTACTAAAAACATCCATGCCCAGTTTGCCTAATGCTCTCAAATGTCAATCCAATTGGTGACTACATTTTTGTTTCTTTTTAAGATTATGTATTCAACCTCAACCCTGTTGAAAATGTCTAATCCTATCACTCACGTTATACTTTGCCTGATTTCCTAATGTCTCTATTGATGTCTGCTTTCCTACATATTTTTTCCCAGTTCATCATTGTGCCCGACTTTTCACATATGGTGCCATTAATATTCACTCTCTAACCTAAACCTATTGCTAAAGAACTTTTGGTCCAAATCCTAGACTAACTCTTCCTTCTAAACCTACGGACTATCTTTCTAATCCTACACACTATCCCTTTTTCACTGGATGTTCTCTTCTACATTCAATCATCTGAGGTACAGGGTCTTATGCCATTGTATATCGATTTAACTGAGACCTCGGTGCAAAACATTACTCAAGCTAAGGATCCCAATCAAGGGCCCAAATCCTTCTGGGCTTAAAATATTACCTAGATTTCTGTTTTCATACTTATATTTTACCTCTATATTCTTTTAAATATCGCTGGTTCCCAATACCATTATTCATCCAGCAGAATGATTCCTAAGCCAAATGGAACATGCTATTGACCCTAACCATACAATGTTCCCTCAATCTCACTTTACAGAAGAGGAGGGATAAAGTTGATATTACAATACAGGAAGTTAGGAGATCTTCCACCTGCTGAGTACCTCAAAATCCATGCAGAAATAATCCCTGGAGAAGATGTTGGCAGCTATGAAAGACCTGAGAGAACAAAAGTCATATTCCATGGCAAACAACATGGTCAGGATTAAAGGATGTGTCTGAGTCATCCTCTCTATTTTTAATGCAGGGAAGATGGACCAAAGCAGGCCTGTGTGGAGAGCTGTTCCCAGGTGACTATGGTTTCTATACCATTCTAACATGTGAATGTATCACAGGAAGTAGGGCAGCCTCCATGTCAGGAGACACTAGGACGCAACTGTTAGGACAAAGTGGTGGCCAAGACAGGGACCTCATTTATTTCCTGAAGGTAGTGACCTCACCTCATTTCCTTGGTCATGGAACTCTCTGAATTTTGTGATCCAGGAAGCCAGGCACCCAGAGCCAGTCCCAGTCCCAGTTGCAGTGGGCTCACTTGTTTGGATTCACTAAGGACAGAGTCAGTCTTTCTTGGTACCTACTGATGTAAGGGTTGCCAAATACCAAGAAAGCTCTGAAGAGGGGTCTTTCCTGAGAGGACAGGAATTGGCTCACCACTGCCTCCTGACAACTTCACAGAGTTGACCAAGGAGACCAGATGTGAGACAGAAAGGCCATTTCTGGGGAACATCATATGGCCTACCAGTCAGAGGACACTCCAGATAGTGACACACCTACTTGTGGGAAAAAGTTGCATTTGTGGGTGTTGGTTTGTGTTTGTGGTTTTTTTCTCATGTTCTGAGAATAGGTAAAAAAGGAGGTTTGTTTGGTTTGGAGTGGACTGTTTCCAGTAAGTCATTTGACAAGGAGACTGTTTCTATGTCTGTGTATCCCACTGTATTTTTCTTTGTAGATATTAGAAAAAAAATAGCTCATTGGTTGTGTCCTGTCTAGTAGAAAGCTTCCCAGCATGCATCCTTTCCAATTAATGAATGGACTGAGGCTTGCCTTATCCATGGGCAACACCGGCTATCTACCTAATTTTCCATTTTTTCATGAATTCTGGCCACTCTCAAGATCAGTATCATGTATTTTTGTACAAGATATGTACCACCTCCAAGCTCTGTGACATGGCCATGTACTGGATAGCTGAAGGGAATGGCGAGCATCTCAGAAAACTCATATATCAGAGTAACCAGGAAAGTCTCCGTGGAGAAACCCTGCTTGGGGCCTTTTGATTACCTATTGTTCTGTTGCTCTGAATGTCAGAAAGGTCTTTGCCTCAGGCCACCCCTTTGTGAAGCCTGAAGAAAACAGTTTTAAAATGGAAATGAATGGGCATCACCTGTGGCTCTTTGCTTCATAGCTTTGGAAATGGATGTGTCTGAATCAGCCTCTTGGCCCTGTGTGAGCCTGTGGTTTAGATTTTCAGCACCTGATGAATCTAAAGAAAGATCCCATGTGGGCATCCAAAACCTAAATGGAAAAAAGATCAGTGATTGTGGATGATGCCTCTCGCCTTCCTCTGTAAGATTCCTGACCTCCATCAAGTGAGAATAGGGATCATTTGTGTCAAATAAGTTCTTCAAAGGGCTGCAGAGGGGAGACAATAGGTGCTTGGGTTTTCTTATAACTCCAATTCACACTAAAATCTATACCCCACAGTCAGTATGCCTCAAATTTGTGAAGTGGAGTAGTATTAACGGCAGGCCTATTTGATCACTTCTGTTTCACACTAACGTTGTCCAGGCCACCCTGACTTTAGGCAAATGAGGGGCAAGGGAGTTTATTTTTGACACTGTCTTGGGCTGTGCCCCTCATGGAAACCTCCAGCTAGAGGTTATGATTAGTGTCTATATAAAAGATGAATAGGGCCGTGTGAGAGTGTTTTGGTTTTAATTGTCATCATTTGTGTAGCAATTGGAAGAGATGCCTGGGTCCACCTGGGCTTGAACTCTGTTGTGATTCCCCTTAGAGACTGAGTTGTGTAACTGACCTCAGAGAAGTATTGCCATGAATTGTGTTGGGATTTCAGGAGGCCACACATGAGATTCACCATTGGAATCTGAGATCTTGGCCCAGGGTGACTTTACACAGAGCACTGGGAATCTAAGCCAGGATATCACAAGATTTTATTCTGAAAGATTCCAGCCATAGTTGAGAGTCAAAACACACATGCAACTCACATTGTAGACCTCAATGGGCCTGGGTTCATGAGACCTTTTGCCCACTCTTTGGGAAGCCTTGCCTGTGAGAGTTCACCAGAGCTTTCATTGAAATGAGATTCCTAACCATTTATTGGTTCCTGTATAAATTGAATCCCACAGTGCCTCCAACTTCATTATTGAAAAATATCTAGATATATACCATGAATTTTTTGAAATTACCATGACCAGGTGGCACTGGAGAACATTTGGATGTCCTGTTGCTAATCATGATTGTACCAGACAGTGCCTTAATTGACTGTGTTTCATGAAAATGCTGTAGAACATAGATGCCAGTAAGTTGGAGCCTGCAGACTAGTGGGCATAAAGCAGTGGAGTGTAGGTGTTTGAAAAAACATCAGTTGTGGGTCCACGTGGATCTGGCATTGGCTTAGAAATGACTTGTCACTGACATGGTACATCCAGCAGACCCTTCTATGTAAAGGCATCTTGCTATATGGAGAGGATTCCTGCCAATGATCAGAATAAGGGGGCTATTGTCGAGTTGAAAAGCTATGTGGGATTTAAGCCTCATTGGTGCATTTTACTGCAGACCCTCACCCACCACATATGAGAGTACATCCTCCAGCACTGTGTCCCAGTGGAGCTCCTTGTATTTCGTGAAGCCAATACAAAACTCACAGTGCAGCAGTAAGAAACACCACGAAAGTGGAGCATGAACAAATGGCTTTACAGACAACACGGTTAGATACTTAGACCCCAGTGGCCAAAGTTTCCCTACAAATAGAGAATTCAGCACTGCTGCCTCATGTCCACTAGAAAATAAGGAACCATGTCATCCAGGTCACATAGATGGAGACCCAGCATTGATGGTCTCACTACAAAGGAAGCAAAAGCTCCTGACAAAAACATATTTCAACTGCCCAACCTCAGAGGCAGTTTCTCAAAAAGTCATTAGGCCAGCAGAGCTCCATGTTTGTGAAGTGTTTACCCTCTCCCTTTTTGTAAACTGTTCTACCTCCTACAAGTTTGTGAAGTTCTGAGCATTTTCCTTTCCACATATGTATTCACAGATTTTCTAACTCTTCTCCACTAATTGTGTCTTATTTGGGGCGAAGGTAATGTCAAAGCATTGTTCTGGCTGAGAGTGGGAAGATTTTTGTGTAGCACATATTTGCATACATATTAGATTCATTTTCCTATTTTCCATTTGAAATACTGAATCCCTGACACTAACCCATACCCTACTAGACTCTGACTACTAAACCTAATATGATGGAGAAAAAGAAACCTAACAGAATAGATATACAGGCCTTTCATAGGAGGCATGGTGTATACTTGGACTTGCCTTCTGCTTTATCAATGGTATGTGTTATAAATCTAGTCAACTTTTCATTGTAATACTTCTCCATGAGTTTTTAAAGTTAACACATATGTAAATTTATGTCTCCATTTCTCTGTAGCCTATTCATCAAATGTATTTTTTTATGCATTTTTAGAATTCTACCTGGTATCACATGTACATTCTTGTGAGATCGCTTATTTTGGAAGATACAAATTGTGAGAAGAGATCGCTCCCTCTAAATACAGATGGAACTGGAATTTCCACCTATGGGTGAATTTCCTAGATGAACAATATTATGTATAAATAAATTTTCAGTAAAATGAATATTTTTGGATACGTGGATGATATATATTTCATGATGAATTTCGAATGGCATATATATTGCTACATTTTAATGTCTGTGTATGTGTGTATCTATCTATTTATCTATCTATCTATATAGATATAGATATCTACTCTTAAGATTTTCAAAATATGAAATATATGTGTCTTATTATACACTCCCTAAGTAAACTCATGTGTGTGTATGTAGATTTATAATCAACTTTTCACAAAATTATTCTTAGAAATATTCATCCACCTTAAATACATATTTTTTCCTAGTACTGAAAAGTAAATTAAGTGAATGGTGTATACAATTCGTAATATTTCTACAGTGACTGAACCAGTTTCACATCAATGTAAGTAGACACCTATGGGACCATGATGTGTATTTTGAAGTTCATTTTTATTCAGACACTGGTACATTACTATTTCTGCAGTTTATGGACATTATAGGATATATCCTTTCATCCACAATTTCACAAATTTATAGGCATTTGGTTCACTTTCAATCACTTCCTACTTCAGAACACATGTATTCCTCCATGTTTCTTGACTGTTCTTTTCATGAGATTCTTTCCAAACACAGTATTATTGATTTCCATAATCACTTTTGAAGCCAAACTCACACACTCTTCATGATAAACCATAACGCTAATATTACCATTAGATGTATAACTGGTTGGAATGAATGTATGTATATCAATATAAGATTTCCTATATATTTTCAGATATCAATTCAATCCATTATTTAACGTTTGAACCAGTTATATTATTTATTCACAGTATGGTCTATTAAGGCATCATCTCTATATTCGTAGACCAATGGTATACCTGTTTGTATCCCCAATACTAATTTTTAAGTCTTTAAAATATTGCTTTCAGAAATGGTGGAAGAAATACTGTAGTCACCTGATATACATATACATTTCATCACGGTAATATTCCTAAAACAAAATGCAAGGCTCACACTTATGATTGTATCAAAGCCTATATTGAAAGTGAGCATGTATTACTAACAACATCCATGCCCTGATTAACTAATGATCTCAAATATCATTCCTATTGGTGACTACATATTTGTTTCTTCCTAAGATTATCTATTGAAACTGAACCCTGTTAAAAATGTCTTATCCTATCACCCACTTTGTACTTTGCCTTATTTCCTAATGTCTCTATTGATATCTGCTTTCCTACACATTTTCCCCAGTTTATCACTGTGACTGACTGTTCACATATGCTGACATTTACACTCACTCTCTAATCAAAACTCTATATCTAAAGAACATTTGGTCCAACTCCTCGACTCACTCAAATGGATTCTTCAAAGCCCTGCAGAGGGTAGCCCATAGTTGCTTGAGTTTTCTCATGACCCCAATTCACATAAAGAATCTATACCCCACAGAGAATAGGCCTCAAATTGGAGAAGTAGAGCAGTATTATTGGCAGGCCTATTTGATCACTCCTGCTTCACAGGAAGAGTTTCCATGCCACCCTGACTTTAGGCAAATGAGAGGCATGTGAGCTTATATTGGACACTGTCTTAAGCTGCGCCCTTCATGGAAACCTCCAGCCAGAGGTTATGATGAGTCTCTAAATTGAAGAAGATGAGGGCCATGTGGGAGTGTTTTGGTTTAATTGTGGTCATTTGTGTGGTGGTTGGAAGAGATGACTGGGTCCACCTGTGCTTGAACTCTGGAGTGATTCCCCTTAGAGACTGAGTTCTGGAACAGATCTCAGAGAAGTATTGGCATGAATTGTGTTGGGATTTTAGGAGGCCACGCATGAGAGTTGCCCTTGGAGACTGAGATCTAGGCCCAGGATAGCTTTCAAAGAGCACTGGGAATCTCAGCCAGGATATCACATGACTTTATTCAGAAAGACTTGGAAGATATAGTTGAGAGTCAAAAAAAACATGGCCCTCAATTGTAGACCTCAATGGGCCTGGCTTAATGTGACCTTTTGGCCACTCTTTGGGAAGCCTTGCCTCTGAGAGTTCTCCCGAGCTTTAATTGAAATGAGCTTCCTCACCATTTCATGGTTCCCGAATGAATTGAATGCCACAGTGCCTCCAAATTTATCTTTGAAAATTGGCTAGATAAATACCATGAAATTTTTTAAATTCTTATGAACAGGTGGCACTGGAGAACCTTTGGATGTCTATTGCTGATCACGAGTGTACCAGACATTGCATTGATTGACTGGGTTTCATGAAAACGGTGAGAACAGAGATGCCAGAATGTTGAGGCCTGCTGACTAGTTGGCCTAGAGCAGTGGTGGGCAGGTGTATGATAAAACATCTGTCGTGGGGCCATGTGGATCTGCCATTGGCTTCCAAATGCCTTGTGACTGACATGGTGCAGCCAGCAGAACCATACAAGTTAACGGACCTTATTATATGGAGAGGTTTCAGGGCAATATTCAGAATCAGGTTGATATGGACATGGGTGCAAGCTTTTGGGGATAGAAGCCTGGTTGGTGCATTCTCCTGCAGACCCTCACCCACTACACGTGAGAGTACTCTCTATAGCACTGTGTCCCAGTTTTTCTTTTTGTATTTTGTGAAGCCAATACCAAACTCCCAGTGCAGCAGTAAGAAACACCACGAAAAGTGAAGTATGACCAAATGGCTTCACAGACCACATGGTTAGACACTTAGACCCCAGTGGCCTCAGTTTACCTACAAAGAGAGAATTCAGAACTGCTGCCTCATGTTCTATTGCAAATAAGGAACCATGTCATCCAGGTCACATAGATGCTGACGCAGCTTTGATGGTCTCACTACAAAGGAAGCGAAAGCTCCTGACAACAACAAACATTTCAAGGGCCCAAACTCAGAGGCAGTTTCTCAGAAATTAATTAGGCCACCAGAGCTCCATGTTTGTGAAGTGTTTACCCTTTACCTTACTTTTGGAAATTCCTCTACCACCTCCAAGGTTGTGAACTCCTGAGCATTTTCTTTTCCAGATATATATTCACAGATTTTCAAACTCTTCTCCACTAATTGTGTATTACTTGTGGTGAAGGAACTATCAAGGCATTTTTTTGGATGACAGTAGGAAGATTTTTGTCTAACAAATATTCGCATACACATTAGATTCATTTCCCTATTTTCCATTTGAAATACTGAATCCCTGACACTAACCCATACCCTACTAGACTCTGACTACTAATCCTACTATGATGGAGAAAAAGAAACCTAACAGAATAGAAATGCAGGCCATTCATAGGTGGCATGGTGTATACTAGGACTTGCCTTCTTCTTTATCAAGTGTATGTGTTATAAATCTAGTCAACTTTTCATTGTAGTACTTCTCCATGAGTTTTTAAAGTTAACACATATGTAAATTTCTGTCTCCTTTTCTCTGTAGCCTATTCATCTCATGTATTTTATTATGCATATTTAGAATCCTACCTGGTATCACACATACATTCTTGTGAGCTCACTGTTTTTGGATGATACAAATTGTGAAAAGAGATCACTCCCCCTAAATACTGATGAAACTGAAAATTCAACAAATTGGTGAATTTCCTAGATGAACAACATTATACATAAATCCATGCTCAGTAAAAAGAATATTTTTGAATATGAGGATGATATATATTTCATGATGAATTTTGATTGGCATATATATTGCTACATTTTAATGTCTGTGTTTTTATCTTTATAAATATATATATATATATATATATATATATATATATATATATATATATACTCTCCAGATTTTTCACAATATTAAATATATGTGTCTTATTATTCACTCCCTAAATACATTCATATTCATGTATGTGGATTTGTAATCAAATTTGCACAAGATTATTCTCAGAAAAATTCATCCACATAAAATACATATTTATTTTCCAGTACTGAAAACAAACTTCGGTGAATTGTGCTTACAAATCCTAATATTTGCATGGTAACTGACCCAGTTTAACATTAATGCAAGTATAATCCTATGGGACATGATGTGTATTTTGAAGTTCATTTTTATTCAACAGTGGTACATTACTATTTCTTCAGTTGATGGATATCATAGGATATAACTTTTCATCCACAAGTTCACAAATCTGCAGGCATTTGGTTCACTTTCAATTACTTCTTGCTTCAGAACATATGTATTCCTCCATGTTTCTTGACTGTTCTTTTCATGAGATTCTTTCCAAACACATTATTTTCGATTTCCATAATCATTTTTGAAGGAAAGAGGCGCCTTACTTACCCCCAGAAAGGTTCGTTGAGGTCTCCTTGTCCTGCGCTGCGTGATTCCCGGCCAATGCACCAAATGTAAGGTTCCGGCGAATGTTGGAGGAAGAGACCATCAAGAAACTGCGGCTCATGCAACAGTAAAAGCCGTTTATTGAGGATCCAATCCAGCATGCTGGGGCTATGTGCTCACTCAAGATGGGAGAGCATCCCAGAGCCCCGAGCAGGGGTTGAGCAGTGCTTAAGTACACTTTTTGGGCAGGGCGGGACTTTACATATATTACAGTCTCCTTTAAGAAATCATCATACACCACGGGAAAATCAAACAACAATTCCTAAACATGATTAGTTCATTTATTGGTGGGAACATGTAAGGCGGGAGTGATAGGTCAGTTCTAAAGCGGGGTACACATTCAAAATGATTGGTTTAGGCCCTGCAATGCCTATGTGCCAGGCCTCACAGGGTCCTAGGTTATTAAAAAACCAGGCGGTCAGGGGGAATATTTACTGGGTAGTCCGGGAATTGTCCTACAAGCTACAGGAATTTCAGGTTTTGCGTGTAGCATAGGAACTTAACAATACCTGGTCCTTTACATTTTAACTCAAGCCTTGCTGCTTAAAAACTTTACAACACCCGGTCTTTTACACTTTAACTTTTACACTTTAATTTCAATTTCTTTTACGCTTACAGATCACTCCTGGTGCACAAGAAGGGTGTCCAAGCCACCCTGACTTTAGGCAAATGAGGGCCAAGGGAGCTTATTTTGGACACTGTCTTGGGCTGTGCCCCTCATGGAAACCTCCAGCCAGATGTTATGATGAGTGCCTTTATGGAAGAAGAGGAGGGCAATGTGGGATTGTTTTGGTATTAATTGTGGTCATTTGTGTGACGGTTGGAAGAGATGACAGGGTCCACCTGGGCTTGAAGTCTGGTGTGAATCCCCTTAGAGACTGAGTTCTGGAACTGACCTCAGAGAAGTATTGCATGAATTGTGTTGAAATTTTAGGAGGCCACGCATGAGAGTCGCTCTTATAAACTGAGATCAAGGCCCAGGGTGGCTTTCCACAGAGCACTGGGAATATCAGCCAAGATATCCCATGATTTTATTCTTAAAGACTTGGTAGCCATAGTTGAGAGTCAAAACACACATGGAACTCACAACGTATACCTCAATGGGCCTGGCTATATTTGACCTTTTGGCCACTCTTTGGGAAGCCTTGCCTATGAGAGTTCTCCAGAGTTTCATTGAAATGAGCTTCCTCAACATTTAGTGGTTCTTGAAACCCACAGTGCCTCCAACTTCATCCTTGAAAAATGGCTAGATAAATACCATGAAATTTTTGAAAATCCCATGACCAGGTGTAACTGGAGAATCTTTGGGTGTCCTGTTGCTGATCATGAGTATACTAGAGGGTGCCTTGATTGACTGGGTTTCATAAAAATAATGTAGAAAAAAGATGCCAGTAAGTTGGAGCCTACTGAGTAGTGGGCCTAGAGCAGCGGTGGGCAGGTGTGCAGGTGTGTGATAAAACATCTGTGGTAGGTCCATGTGGTTTGGCCATTGGCTACCAAATGCCTTGTGAAGGACATGGTGCAGCCAGCAGACCCTTATTTGTAAAGGCATTTTGATATATGGAGAGGTTTCAGGGCAATTTTCAGAATCAGGTTGACATGGTCAATGGTGCAAGCTATGTGGGAAAGAAGCCTGGTTGGTGCATTCTCCTGCAGACCGTGACCCACCACAGTGACAGAACTCTCTCCAGCACTGTGTCCCAGTTGAAATTGTTGTATTTCGTGAAGCAAATACCAAAGTCCCAGTGTAGCAGCAAGAACCACAACAGAAAGTGGAAGAGGACCAAATGGCTTCACAGTCCACACGGGGTGACACTTAGCCCCCAGTGGCCACAGTTTACCTACAAAGAGAGAATTCAGCACTGCTGCCTCAGGTTCATTGGATAATAAGAAATCATGTCCTCCAGGTCACATAGATGCAGACCCAGCTTTGATGGGCTCACTATAAAGGAAGCTAAAGCTCCTGACAACAACATATATTTCAAGTGCCCAACCTCAGAGGCAGTTTCTCAAGAAGTATTTAGGCCAGCAGAGCTCCATGTTTGTGGAGTGTTTACCATGTCCCTTACTTATGGAAACTGCTCTATCACCTCCAAGGTTGGGAAATCCTGAGCGTATTCCATTCCAGATATGTATTCACGTATTTTCTAACTCTTCTCCTCTAATTGTGTCTTACTTGTGGCAAAGGTAATGTCAAGGCATTGTTGTGGATGAAAGTGGGAAGATTTTTGTGTAGCACATATTTGCATACACATTGGATTCATTTTCCAATTTTCCATTCAAAATACTGAATCCCTGACACGAAACTATACCCTACTAGACTCTGACTACTATTCCTAATATGATGGAGAAAAATAACTCAAACAGAATAGAAATACAAGCAGTTCAGAAGAGGCATGGTGTATAGTTGGACTTGCCGTTTGCATTATGTAGGTTAGGTGTTATAAATCTAGTTAATTTTTAATTGAAATAGTTCTCCATGTGTTTTTAAAGTTAATGAATATGTGAATTCCTGTATCCCTTTCTCTGTAGCCTATTCAGCACATGTATTTTTATATGCACATATAGAATCCTACCTGGTATCACATATACATTCTTGTGAGGTGGCTGACTTGGCAGATACAAATTATGAGAAGAGATCACTCCTGCTAAATGCTGTTGGATCTTAAAATTCAACCTATGGGTGACCTTCCTAGTTGAACAACATTATTCATAAATCCATGTTCATTAAAATTAATATTTCAGGATCTATGAATGATATATATTTCACCATGAATTTCGATTGGCATATATATTGCCACTTTATAATGTCTGTGTGTGTTTTGTATATATATACTCTCCAGATTTTTCACAATATGAAATATGTGTCTTATTATTCACTCCCTAAATACATTCATATTCATGTATGTGGATTTGTAATCAACTTTGCACAAGATTATTCTCAGAAATATTCATCCACCTGAAATACTTATTTGTTTCCTAGTACTGAAAACAAACTTCAGTGAAAGGTGCATACAAATTATAATATTTCTACCGTAACTTACCAAGTTTAACATCAATGCAAGTAGATTCCTATGGGACATGATGTGTATTTTGACGTTCATTTTTATTTAAAACTGGTACAGTACTATTTCTTCAGTTTATGCACATCCATGGATAAATTTTTCACCCAAAATTTCAAAATTAAAGACATTTGTTTCACTTTCAATCACTTCCTGCTTCCGAACACATGTAGTCCTCCAGGTTTTTCGACTGGTCGTTTCATGAGACTTCTTAACAAACACATTATTTTCGATTTCCATAATCACTTTTGAAGGAAAACTTACACACCCTCTTCATGATAAACCGTAACCCTAATATTACCATTAGACTTATAATTGGTTGTAATGAATGTATGTATACCAATATCAATATAAGATTTCCTGTATATTTTCAGATATCAATTTATTCTAACTCCAATTTCTAAAGTTGGATCCAGTTATATTATTTATTCACAGTACGATCTATTCATGCATCATCTCTATATTCATTGACACAGGGTACACCTATTTGTATACCCAATACTAATTTATGGGTTTTAAAAATATTGCTTCCCATAATGGTGGAAGAAATACTCATGTCACCTGATCTACATATACATTTTATCACAGTAATATTCTGGACAAAAATGCAAAGGTCACACTTATGATTGTACCAAACCCTAAATTGAAAGTGAGTATATATTACTAAAAACATCCTTGTCCAGGATGCCTAATTCTCCCAAGTGTCAATATTGTTGGGGACTATATATTTGTTTCTTCCTATGATTATATATTCAACCTCAACCCTGTTGAAAATGTCTAATCCTATCACGCATTTTATAATTTGTCTGATTTCCTAATGTCTCTATTGAGACCTGCTTTCCTACATATTTTCCCCAGTTCATCATTGTGACTGACTCTTCACATGTGCTGACATTTACATTCACTCTCTAAACGAAACCCTATTGCTAAAAAACTATTGGTCCAACTCGAAGACTCACTCTTCTTCCTAAAACTACTATCTTCCAAATCCTACCGACTATCCATTTTTGACTGGATGTTCTCTTCGACATTCAGGCATCTGAGGTGCAAGGTTTTATTCCATTGTGTATAGATTTATCTGAGACTAAAATGCAGAATGTAATTCAAAGCTAAATATCCCAAAGAAGGGCCCAATGCCCTTTCTGGCTTCAAATCGTAACTAGATTTATGTTTTCATACTTATATTTCAAATATATATTCTTATAAATTTTGCAGGTTCCCAATACCATTATTCATCCAGCAGAATGATTCCTAACACAAGTCAAATATGTTATTGACCCTAACCATACACTGTTCCCTCATTCTAAATTTACAGAGAGGAGGGACAGAGTTGGTCTTACAATACAGGAAAGTAGGGGATCTACCACCTGCTGAGAACCTCAAAGTTCCATGCAGAAATGTTGACTGAAGAAGATGTAGGCAGCTATGAAGAACCTGAGAGAACAAAAGTCATGTTCAATGGCAAACAACCTGTTCAGGATGAAGGGTTCTGTCTGAATCAGCCTCTCACATCTTAATTTAGAGAAGATGGACCAAACCAGGCCTGTGTGGGTAGCTGTTTCTGGGTGCCTATGGTTGTATACCATTCTAAATTGTGAAAGTGTCACAGGAAGTAGGGGCAGCCTCCTTCTCATGTGACACTTGGAAGCCACTGGACAAAGTGGTTGCCAAGGCAGTGACCTCATTCAGTTCCTAAAGGAAGTGACCTCACCTCACTTCCTTGGTGATGGAAATCTCTGAACTTGGGATTCATGAAGCCAGGCACCTAGAGCCAGTCCCAGTCCCAGTCCCAGTGGTCTCACTTGTTTGGATTTACCAAGGACAGTGTCAGTCTTTCTTGGTACCTACTAATGTGAGGATGGCCAAATGCCAGGAAAGCTCTAAAGAGGGGTCATTCCTGAGAAAGCAGGTAGTTTCTCACCTCTGGGTCCTGACACCTGCACAGAGTTGGCCAAGGAGACCAGATCTGAGACAGATCAGGCCATTCCGTGGGAATATAGTATGGCTCACCAGTCAGAGGACAGTCTGGATAGTCACAGAACTTCTTGGGGGAAGGAGGTGCCTTTGTGGGTGTGGGGGTGGGTTTCTGGTTTTGTCTCATGTTCAGAGAATAGGTAGGCAAGGCGCTTTTTTTGGTGTGGAATGAACTGTTTCTAGTAAGTCATTTGACAAGGCGAGTGTTTCTATGTCTGTCTATCACACTGTGTCCGTGGTTGCAGATATTAGAAAAGAAAATGCATCAATGGATGTGTCCTGTCTAGTAGAATGCTTCCCAGCATTCATCCTGTCCAATTTATGAATGGATTTCAGATTGCCTTTTCGATGGGTAACACCTGCAATCTTCCTAAGTTTCAGTTTTCTTCTGGACATCTGCCCCTCTCCAGAATAGGCTCATGGTTTTATGTCTAAGGTATGTACCACTTCCAAGCTGTGTGCCATGACCATGTACTGGATAGCTCAAAGGAATGGCGAGCATCTCTGAAAAATCAGATATTAGTGTGACCATTAAATCTCAGTGGAGAAACCCTGCTTTGGGCCTTTTGCTTACCTATTGTTCTGTTGCCCTGAATGTCAGGAAGTTCTTTGCCTCAGGCCACCCCTTTGTGAAGCCTGAAGAAAACAGTTTTCAAATGGAAATGAATGGGCAACACCTGTGGCTCTTTGCTTAATTGCTTTGGAAAGGGATGTGTCTGAATCAGCCTCTTGGCCCTGTGTTAGGCTGTAGCTTAGATTCTCAGCACCTGATGGATCTAAAGAAAGATCCCATGGGTGCATTAAAAACCAAAATGGCCCAAAGAGCAGTCATTGTTTATGAAGACTCTCACCTTCCTCTCTAAGGTTCCTGACATCCATCAAGTGAGAATAGGGATCCTTTGTTTCAAAAGAGTTCTTCAAAGCCCTGCAGAGGCTATCCCATAGGTGCTTGGGTTTTCTCATGACCCCAATTTACATGAAGAATCTAAACCCTACAGTCAGTAGGCCTCAAATTGGAGAAGCCAAGCTGTATTAACGGCAGGCCGATTTGATCACTCCTGTTTCACAGTCAGGATTTCCAGGCCACACTGACTTTAGGCAAATGAGGGGCAAGGGAGGTTATTTTGGACACTGTCCTGTCCTGCGCCCCTCATGGAAACCTCCATCCAGAGGTTATGATGAGTGTCTATATGGAAGAAGAAAAGGGTTATGTGGGAGCATTTTGTTTGGAATTGTGGTAATTTGTGTGGCACTTAGAAGAAAAGACTGGGTCCACCTGGGCTTGAACTCTGTTGTGATTCCTCTTAGAGAATGAATTCTGGAACTGACCTCAGAGAAGTATTTTCATGAATTGTGTTTGGTTTTTACTAGGCCATGCATGAGAGTCGCCCTTGGAACCTGAGATCTAGATGCAGGGTGGCTTTCCCCAGAGCACTGGGAATCTCAGCCAGGATATCACATGATTTTATTCTGAAAGACTTTGCAGCCACAGTTGAGAGTCAAAACACACATGGACCTCACATTGTAGACCTCAATGGGCCTGGCTTCATGTGACCTTTTTAGCCACACTTTGGGAAGTCTTGCCTGTGAGTGTTCTCTAGAGCTTTCATTGAAATGAGCTTCCTCAACATTTAATGGTTCCTGAATAAATTGAAACCCAAAGAGCCTCCAACTTCATCCTCGACAAATGGCTTGATAAATACCATAAAATTTTTGAAATTCCCATGACCAGGTGGCACTGGAGAACTTTTGGATATCCTGTTGCTGACCATCAGTGTACCAGACAGTGCCTTGACTGACTTTGTTTCATGAAAATTGTGTAGAACAGTGATGCCAGTAAGTTGGAGCCTGCTCATTAGTGGGCCTAGAGCAGTGGTGTGAAGGTGTGTGATAAAACATGTGTGGTGGGGCCATGTTTATCTGCCATTGGCTTCCAAATGCCTTGTGACTGACAGGGTACAGCAAGCAGACCCTTATATGTAAAGGCATCTTGTTATATGGATAGGTTTATGGGCAATGTTCAGAATCAGGTTGGCTACCTGGTACCACACGTACATTCTTGTGAGGTGGCTGACTTGGCAGATACAAATTGAGAGAAAAGATCACTCCTACTAAACCCGATTGAAACTGAATATTCAACATATGGGTGAGCTTTCTAGTTGAACAACATTATACATAAATCCATGTTCAGTAAAATGAATATTTTTAGATCTGTGGATAATATATATTATATGATGAATTTTGATTGACATATATATTGCTACTTTTTTGTCTGTGTGTGTTTTGTGTTTGTGTGTATATATATATATATATATATATATATATATATATATATATATATATACACACACTCTCCAGATATTTCAAAAAATGAAATATATGTGTCTCATATACACTCCCTAAATTCATTCATGTTCATGTATCTGGATTTATAATCAACTATTCACAAGATTATTCTCAGAAATATTCATGCACCTGAAATTTGCCTAATGCTCTCAAATATCAATCCTATTGGTGTCTACATATTTGTTTTTTCCTAAGATTATATATTCAAACTCAATCCTTTTCAAAATATCTAGTCCTGTCACTCACTTTGTAATTTCCCTGATTTCATAATGTCTCTATTGATATCTGCTTTCCTACATATTTTCCCCAGTTCATCATTGTGACTGACTCTTCAACTGTGCTCACATTTACATTCACTCTCTAACTGAAACCGTATTGCTAAAGAACTTTTGTTCTAAATTCTATACTCACTCTTCTTCCTAAACCTACTGACTATCTTCCTAATCCTACCAACTATACCTTTTTCACTGGATGTTCTCTTCTACATTCAATCATCCAAGTAAATGTCGGGGAAGCTTCGGAGAAGGAGACGACCAACAGAGTACTCATGATACAGCAAAAGGTTTATTGGGTTTCCAGCATGCTGGGGCTCAGAGCTCACTTTAATAGAGCAGATAGCCCTGAGAATAGCTTAAGTAGAGTTTGTATACTTTCCCTGGAGAAGGCAGGGAGGGAAGTTTATTGATGGGTCACGACGAGTGGGCAGTTTGCATGCAACTGGGTGAGGGAGTACATTCTGTAGTTTGGCAGTTGGGGACAGCACATTTTGGGAACAAGTTTTGCAAGCATTTCTCAAGATTTCAACAGTTTTTTGTTAAGCATAGGGAAATACAGGAAGTGACAAGTACTTATTTTATTAACCTTTCATTCCTCACTTCTTTTTCTGGCTACTTTTAATCATAAAAATTATCATTGGGGGGTTTCACATTCTATGTCTCCTAGTGGGGTATTACCATAAGTTTAACTCGTCCAATTTGAGCCTGGAGAAAAGAAATTACACGGTTGAGAAAACAGGGTTTTATAGTTAGCAATAATATGAGGATTATTATTGGACCGGCCAGGGTTGATAAAAACGTAGTTAACCAGGGGCACTGTGTGAACCAAGACGCAAACAACCCTTTTTGGGTCTCTCTCTCTCTTGTTGATGCTCTTTAATGTGTCTTTTTAATTTACTCATAGATTTTATTACAACTCCAGTATGTTCGGCATAAAAACAACATTCTTCCCTCAATGCAGCACAAAGGCCCCCTTCTTTAATGAAGAGGAGGTCCAAACCTCAACTGTTCTGTAAAACAACTTCAGAGAGAGAGGTTAAAGTTTCATGCAAAGCTCTGATGGTGGTTTCTAATATCTTAGTTTTGGTCTATTGCTGCTTCTAATTGGGTAATTTATTGTGTCACATGGACAAGGGCAGTGGTTCCTGGGCCCACCCGTGCAGCAAATCCTATTCCTAATATGATGGCTAAAGTGAGGGATATATGCTCCCAGTGGAACCTGGTTGTATGTCCCCCTATTTGATCTTCAAATGAACCTGCTTCATAATAGAGCACTCTGGGAAACATCTGCACCATTACACGATTAATCACATCTGTTGACCATTTCATGAAAACATAAACAAGGTTTAAGTATATAGAATTATTCTGTTGTAAGGAGGACAAGGCAAGGCACCTAAGATAGCACTAAAGACAGGGAAACAGTCCTATTTGGTTGCAACCGGATTCAGAGGGCATTGCTTCTGTTGTAATCAATTAATCCCCTGAAACTCAAGTTTAGGTAGTTTCAGAATTTTGTACCCAACATGTAAGGGAAGGTGCTCAGAAGCTCACAGTCTGCAGAAGTTCAAAAACGCAGTATTTGTTCCTGTTTTTCCCCTGTTCTGGGCAAGTTAACTTTTAAAGGACACCTGGGAGGGGGAGAGCTTTTTCTTCCCTTTCTTATTTTACCCCTGCCAGCTGTTACCATGGAGAACAGTTGGTAACTTCTTTATCTTAGAAATGTAGCCATCTCTGTGAATCCCCAGCTCAAGGACAGAGGCCTTGTTCACATATTTTGTGAAAAACTAGAAAAAGGGTGTCTACCTGAGAAGTGCTGATTTTTTTAGCCACTGGCCAAGTAGAACAGGGCAACACGAAAAGAGGAAGTTTATCTACATTGAACTCTTTTATAGGGACTCTTTTGCTGAAAGTCCTAAAGTCAGCCATGGTGAAGACTTCTGGAGAAGGTCAGTTAAGACTTTTCTGTGGGCCTAGTGCAGAGGGGGAAGACGGGGAAGGTGGGCTGTGATCAGCTCCGTGGATCTGAGAATGAGGAAGGAGAGTTGTAAAAGAATAATGGGAAACGGGTTTGAGATTTTCCTAGCAACAAAAACTTGAGCAGTAGAACAGGTAGAGCAGAGAGGATGATGGGAGTGAGTATCTCAAAACGCATATGAGGGACGTTTAATTATTAGTAAACTGTTTTCAGTGATGACAAACCAACTTTAAAGGCCATTTTTATTACATCTTAGATAGGGGACTGAGGGCTCTCCTCAGCTGGTTTGAGCTTTGGTTTAGCTGGTAAGAAGACCTGGCGGGACCCGGTGCGGGCACTGACAGGACAAGAGAGGAGTGAGTGGGTGGAGGGGTACTTCAGTAACTGCTGCCTCAGCAAGGAGGCAATGGTCTGAGAACCGGCAGAGGTTTGGGTTCTTGATCTAGTAATTGGAGGGGAGAAATCAGGTTGCTGAGGTGGGAGTGACAGCAGAATGTCTGGAGCAGAAGGCTGAGGGTGAGGATCTATTGGAGAAGCATAGTTCAGGATGTGAGTGAAGGAGGGAAAAGGTCACGCAGAATTTGAGGATCTAGAGACCCCTCTGGGGGCCATCGGTTCTTCTTATCTAATTGGTAATATGGCCAATGATGTGTACTGAATTTGATGAGGAGTTTGGGTTCCATCAGGCAGCCCCTGTTTGCTCAAATCCCCATGACTTACAGAAGAAGTCGGCTTTCCCCCCACACAGCCGTGACTGTGGCTTTGAGAGTCTGCCCGGCAAACATAGTAATCTAGGCTAGCCAACCTGCATCTGGCTTGCATGTCCCTTCATCCATAATGTTTGTTTCCATTATCTATGCTACAGAAGTAATTTAATGGAATTTTAGTGGTATCCTCTTCATCAGGGATATCCCAATAGGTAAGACCTATAGCCAGCTGACAAATGTCTGGGAGGAATGATGGCCACCAGGTCCCTCAGGGGGCTGTATGCGAGATAGATTATACTTCTTTTCCAGTAGGAATTGTGATCAGCCATCACTGCTGAATGGGCTGATGTGGCTTAGGACTACTTGTGGCCAAGGAGAGAGTCCACAGACTTATCCACATGGCGAATACGCAATTTGAAGGTTTTACCAGTCTTTTCCAGTTTCCAGCCAGAGTCTGGACAGGGCGCAGGCTTGAGATGAGAGGCATGGATCCAGAAATTGATTCCATCTACCTTTACCACTGGAGGTGTTATAAGTAGCACCGGCTATGGTCCTTTCCAGCGGGGTTTCAAGCATGATACCTGATGTCGTCTTACGTAGATGAAGTCTCTTACTTGATATCGATGTGGAGTCCCTTTGTCCCCAGTTTGGTAGGCAGTGGCCAGCTGTTTACACAGGTATCACTGAGTTCTTTTTAGAGCTTTAAGTCTGTCAAGCAAGGGGGTGTGGATGGAATGGTTAGGTCTTTGAGTCGGGCTTAGGTCCCTTACTGCAGGAGGGCAACAATAGAGAATTTCACAGGGGCTAAGGTTACTCAAAGAAACAGAGGGAGTATTTCTTGCATGAAACATTGCATAAGGCAGGAGCATAGTCCAATCTTTTATGCTGTTCTCTAAGTTTAATTTTCTTAAGGTCTCTTTAATGGTTCAATTTATTCTATCTGCCTGTCCTGAACTCGGGTATCTATAAGCACAATATAACTTCCAATTAATTCCCTGGTTCCTGGCTAACCCCTGACTTACCTGGGCCATGAACACCGGTCCATTATCAGACCCTATTACCGGCTTAGCTTCCTCCAATGGTAAAGAGGCTGAGTCAGCAGCAGGGAAATCCATTTGAGGGTGTTGTGGGTTAGGGGACAAGGGCAGGGGATTAGTAAGGGAAGAAGAGTCCAGTAGAGTCAAATCTGTGACTCGGGGAGAACAGGGGGTGGAGGAGGAGGAGGTTGAGAGGGTTTGAGAGATCATGGGGGAAGGAGTAGGAGCAGAGGCAGGGGCAAGGAAAGGCTTCACCCATGGAGGAGGAGATTTGCAGATGTTCTGCCAAGTTAAGATATATGGCTGTTGATCCAGATGGCTATGTGTCCCCGGCTGAGATAATATCTCTGAATTTTTAAATTAGTGCGAAGTAGAAAGATCCTTCTAGGGGCCATCCGAATTCAAAGGTGGGCCATTCTGAGGCACAGAGATTCTGCCAGGTCCAGCATTTTACTAAAACAAGAAAGATTCTGAGCTCTTAAGTGGACTTTGTTCCAGTGATCAAGGGTCAGGGACAGAGGCATTGAACTGCTCTGTCCCATAATGAAAGGTACACAAACAGCAAAAGCAAGGACACATGTCACAGATAAGACAAGACCATAAACACAGGCAATGGACGTCAAACACTGAAACCAGGAATGAGTAGCCGGCAAAACCCGATGGGATGACAATACCGAATCTGAAACAAAATATCACTGAGTTGAGGAGACTATTGTTCCTTAATTTCCCGAGTTTTCTGCGGCGTCCCCCAGGGAGGTGCCCTGTGTCTCCGTGACACGTCTCTCAGCCACCTTCGGAGGGAGCTCAGGCTCTTCATCGCCAGAGATTTTGCCAAGCCCTAACATGAAACCTGAAACCAGAAAGAGGTGCCTTACTTGCTCCGAGAGGAGCCCATTGGGGTCTCTCGTCTGCCACTGCCAGAACTCTGTGGAACCTCAATATGTAAAGGTCGGGCGAGTGTCGAAGGAAGAGACCACCAAGAGTCTGTCTCATGCAACAGCAATGGGTTTATTTGGGGTTCAGCATGGTGTGGCTCAGAACTCACTTAAATAGAGCAGAGAGCCCTGAGAACACCTTAAGCACAGCTTATATACTTTCCTTGGAGAGGGAAGAGAGGGAAGTTTACTAATGGGTGAGGGCATGTGGGCGGTTTGCATGACACTGAGTGAGGGAGTACATTCTGCAGTTTGGCAGTTGGGAACAGAACATTCTGGAAACAAGATTAGCAAACATTTCTCAAGATTTCAACAGTGTTTTGTTAAGCATACAGAAAAACAGGAAGTGACAAGTACCTATTTTATTAACCTTTCACTACGGACTATCCCTTTTCGACTAGATGTTCCTTCTACATTAATTCATCCAAGGTACAAGGTCCTATGGCATTGTATATCGATTTAATTGAGACACCTCTGCAGAACGTAATTCAAAGCTGCATATCCCAATCAAGAGCCCAATGCCCTTCTGGACTTCAAATCATACTTAGATTTCTGTTTTCATACATATATTTCACCTATATATTCTTATACACATAGCAAGTTCCCAATACCATTATTCATCCAGCAGAATGATTTCTAACCCAAACCGAACATGTTATTAACCATAACCATACACTGTTCCCTCAATCTAACTTTACAGAAGAGCAGGGAAAGAGTTGATCTTACAATACTGAAATGTAGGGAATCTTCCACCTCCTGAGAACCTCAAAGGTACATGCAGAAATGATCCCTGGAGAAGAGGTAGGCAGCTATGAAGGACCTGAGAGACCAAAAGTCATCTTCCATGGCAAACAACCTGGTCAGGATAAAAGGTTGTGTATGAATCAGCTTCTCTTCTTAACGTAGAGAAGTTGGACCAAACTAGGCCTGTGTGGAGATCTATTCCTGGGTGCCTATTGTTGATATACCATTCTAACTTGTGAAAGTGTCACAGAAAGTAGGGGCAGCCTCCGTATCATGGGACCCTTGAAAGCAACAGTTAGGACAAAGTGGTTGCCAAGACAGTGACCTCATTCAATTTCTGAAGGAAGGGACCTCACTTAACTTCCTTGGTGATGGAACTCTCTGAATTTGGGATCCAGGAAGTCAGGCACCCAGAGCCAGTCCCTGTTCCAGTCCCAGTGGTCTCACTTGTTTGGATTCAGCAAGGACAGAGTCAGTCTTTGTTGGTACCTACAGATGTGAGGAAGGCCAAATGAGAGGAAATCTCTGAAGCGGGGCTTTTCCTGAGAAAGCAGGTAGTGGCTCACCGCTGGCTACTGAGAACTTCACAGAGTTGGCCAAGGAGACCAGATCTGAGACAGGACAGGCCAATTTGGGGGAACATATTTTGGCCCACAAGTCAGAGGACACTCTGGATAGTCACAGACCTACTTGGGGGAAGGAGGTGCCTTTGTGGGTGTTGTTGTGGGTTTGTGGTTTTGTCTCATTTTCCTAGAATAGGTATTAAAGTCGGTTTGTTTGGATTGAAGTTTAGTGTTTCTAGTAAGTCTTTTGACATGGCGAGTGTTTCTATGTCTCAGTATTTCACTGTGTCCGTGGTTGTATGCATTAGAAAAGAGAATGCATCAATGGATGTGTCCTGTCTAGTAGAAAGCTTCTCAGCATTCAAATTGCCCCATTTATGAATGGACTGTAGCTTGCCCTATTGATGCGCAATACCTGCTATATTCCGAAGTTCCTGTTTTCTTTCTGAATTCTGGCCACTCTACAGAATAGGACCATGGTTTTTTGTTCACGATATGTACCACCTTCAAGCTCTGTGACTGGCCATGTACTGGATAGCTGAAAGAAATGGCAAGCATCTCAGAAAACTCAAGTATCAGTGTGACCAGGAAATTCTCAGTGGAGCAACCCTGCTTTGGACCATTTGCTTACCTATTGTTCTGTTTTCCTGAATTTCAGGAAGGTCTTTGACTCAGGCCACCCTTTTGTGAAGCCTGAAGAAAACAGTTTTCAAATGGAAATTATTGGGCATACATGTGGCTCTTTCCTTAACTGCTTTGAAAAGGGATGTGTCTGAATCAGCCCCTTGGCTCTGTATGAGGCAGTGGCTTAGATTCTCAGCACCTGAGGGATCTAAAGAAATTTCCCATGCGTGCATTCAAAACCAAAATGGCCAAAAGAGCAGTCATTGGCATGAAGTCTCTAGCCTTCCTTTGTAAGGTTCCTGACCTCCATCAAGTGAGAATAGGAATCCTTTGGGTCAAACGAGTTCTTCAAAACCTGCAGAGGCGAGCCCATAGGTGCTTGGGTTTTCTCATGACTCCAATTCACATAAAGAATCAATATCTGACAGTCAGTAGGCCTCAAATTGTACAAGCAGAACAGTATTAACACCAGGCCTATTTGATCACTCCTGGTTAACAGGAAGCGTGTCCAGGCCACCCTGACTTTAGGCAAATGAGGGGCAAGTTAGATTATTGTGGATACTGTCTTGGTCTGCGCCCCTCATGGAAACCTCCAGCCAGAGGTTATGATGAGTGTCTATATGGAAGGAGATGAGGTCCATATGGGAGTGTTTTGGTTTTAATTGTGGTCAATTGTGTGGTAGTTGGAAGAGATGACTGTGTCCACCGGAGCTTGAACTCTGGTGTGATTACCCTTAGAGACTGAGTTCTGGAACTGACCTCAGAGAAGTATTGCAAAAAATAGTGTTGGGATTTTAGGAGGTCACGCATGAGAATCACCCTTGTAATCTGAGATCTAGGCCCAGGATGGCTTTCCACAGTGCTCGGGGATTCTGAGCCAGGATATCACATGATTTAATTCTTAAAGACTTGGGACCCTTAGTTGAGAATACAAACACACATGGATCTCACTTTGTATACCTCAATGGGCCTGGATTCATGTGACCTTTTGGCCACTCTTTGGGAAGCCTTCCCCGTGAGTGATCTCCAGAGCTTTCATTGAAATGAGCTTCCTCACCATTTAATGGTTCCTGAATTAATTGAAACCCACAGTGCCTCCAACTTCATCCTTGAAAAATGGCTAGATAAATACCATGAAATTTTTGAAATTTCCATGACCAGGTGGCACTGGATAAACTTTGAATGTCCTGTTGCTGATCATGATGGTTCCAAACTGTGCCTTGATTGACTGGGTTTCGTGAAAATGTTGTAGAACAGAGATGCCAGTAAGTTGGAGCCTGCTGAGTAGTGGGCATAGAGCAGTGGACTGTAGGTGTGTAAATAAATATTTTTGGTAGGATCACCTGGATCTTCCATTGGCTTCCAAAAGACTTGCGACTGACATGGTGCAGGCAGCCGACCCTTATATGTAAAGGCATCTTTTTATATGGAGAGGTTTCAGGGCAATGTTCAGAATCAGGTTGCTATAGTCAAGTGGGAAAGCTATGTGGGATTAAAGCCTGGTTCGTACATTCTCTTGTCGACCATGACAAACCACACGTGACAGAACTCCCTCTATCATTGTGTCGCAGTTGAACTCCTTGTATTTCATGAATCTAATACGAAACTCCCAGTTCAGGAGTAAGAAACACCCTGAAAATTGGAGCATGACCAAATGGCTTCACAGACCACACGGGAAGACACTTAGCTCCCAGTGGCCACAGTTTACCTACAAAGAGAGAATTCAGAACTGCTGCCTCATTTTCATTAGAAAATAAGGAACCATGTCCTCCAGCTCACATAGATGCAGACCCAGATTTCATGGTGTCACTACAAACGAAACTAAATTTCCTGACAATTACAAATATTTCATGTGCCCAACCACAGAGGAAGTTTCTCAAGAAGTCTTTAGGCCAGCAGAGCTCCATGTTTGTGAAGTGTTTACCCTCTCCCTTACTTTTGGAAACTCTTCTTCTACTTCCAGTGTTGTGAACTTCTGAGCATTTTACATTTCTCATATGTATTCACAGATTTTCTAACTCCTCTCCTCTAATTGTGTCTTACTTGGAGTGATGGTTATGTCAAGCCATTGTTCTGGAAGAGAGTGGGAAATTGTTCCTGTAGTACATGTTTGCATACACATTAGATTAATTTTTCTATTTTCCATTTGAAATACTGAATCCCTGACACCAACCCATACCCTACTAGAATCTGACTACTAATCCTAATATGATGGAGAAAAAGAAACCTAACTGAATAGAAATACAGTCCTTTCATAGGAAGCATGGTGTATACTTGTATTTGCCTTCTGCTTTATCAAGAGTATGTGTTTTAAATCTAGTCAACTTTTTATTATAATATTTCTTCATGAGTTTTTAAAGTTATCACATATGTAAATTCCTGTCTCCCTTTCTCTGTATCCTATTCAGCACATGTATTTTTTATGCACATATACTATCCTACCTGGTATCCCACGTACATTCTTGTGAGCTCACTGACATTGGAATATAAAAATTGTGAAAAGAGATGACTCCCCCTAAATACTGATTGAACTGAAAATTCAACCTATGGGTGAGCTTCCTAGTAAAAAACATTATACATAAATCCATGTTAAGTAAAATGAATATTTTTGGATATGTGGATGAATTATATTTTATGATGAATTTCAATTGGCATATATATTTCTACATATTAATTTGTGTGTGTGTGTTTGTGTGTGTATTTGTGTGTGTATATATATATATATATATATATATATATATATATATATATATATATATATTCTCCAGAATTTCCAAAATATGAAATATATGTATCTTATTATACACTCCCTAAATTCATTCGTATTCATGTATTTGGGTGTATAATCAACTTTACACAAGATTATTCTAAGAAATACTCAACCACCTGAAATACATATTGGTTTCCTACTACTGAAAACTAAGTTCAGTGAATGGTGCTTACAAATCCTAATATTTCTACTGTAACTGACCCAGTTTAACATCAATGCAAATAGATTTCTATGGGACATGATGTGTATTTTGAAGTTCATTTTTATTAAACACTGGTACATTAAAATTTCTTCAGTTTATGTACAACATAGGATACATTTTTTTCATTCACAACTTCACAAATTTATAGGCATTTGGTTCACTTTCAATTACTTACTATTTCAGAACACATGTATTCCTCCATATTTCTCTACTGTTCTTTTCACTTGACTTCATTCTAAACACATTATTTTCGATTCCATTATCATTGTTCAAGCAAAACTCACTCTTCATGATAAACTGTAACCCTAATATTACCATTAGATATATAACAGGTTGGAATGAATTTATGTATATCAATATAAGATTTCATATATTTTTTTCAGATGCAAATTCAATCCATTATTTAAAGTTGGAACCAGTTATATACTTTATTCACAATATGGTCTATTCATGCATCATCTGAATAATCATCAACACAGGGTACACCTTTTCGTATCCCCAGTACTAATTTATAAGTTTTCAGGATATTGCTCCCCATAATGGTGGAAGAAAGACTCATGTCACCTGATCTACATATACATTTATCACAGTAGTATTCTGGACACAAAATGCAAAGGTCACACTTATGATTGTACCAAAGCCTAAATGGAAAGTGAGCATGGATTATTAAAAACATCTGTCCAGGTTGAGTAATGCTCTCAAATGTCAATCCTCTTTGTTACTACATATTTGTTTTTTTCCTAAGATTATATATTCAACCTCAAGCCTTTTGAAAATATCTAATCCTATCACTCACTTTATACTATGCCTGATTTCTTAATGTCCCTATTGATATCTGCTTTTCTACATATTGTCCCCAGTTCATCATTGTGACTGTAACTTCAAATGTGCTGACATTTACATTCACTCTCTATCTGAAACCCTATTGCTAAAGAACTTTTGGTCCAACTCCTATACTCACTATTCTTCCTAAACCTACTGACTATCTTCCTAATCCTACAGACTATCCCTTTTTGACTGCATGTTCTCTTCTACATTCAAACATCCGAGGTACACGGTCCTATGCCATTGTATATCAATTTATCTGAGACCTCGGTGCAGAACATAATTCAAGCTAAGTATACCAATCGTGGTTTCAATTCCTATCTGGGCTTCAAATCTTTCCTAGATCTCTGTTCTCATACATATATTTCACGTCTATATTCTTATAAATATCACAGGTTCCCAATACCATTATTCATCCAGCATAATTATTCCTAACCCAAATCGAACATGCTATTAACCCTAACCATACACTGTTCCCTCAATCTCATTTACAGAAGAGCAAGAACAGAGTTGGTCTTACAATACAGGAAGGTAGGGGATCTTCCACCAGCTGACAACATCAAAAGTCCATGCAGAAATAATCCCTGGAGAAGATGTAGGCAGCTATGAGGGACCTGAGAGAGCAAAAGTCATCTTACATGGAAAACATCCTGGTCATGATGAAAGGATGTGTCTGAATCAGCCTCTCTTTTCTTAATGTAGTGAAGATGGACCAAACCAGGCCTGTGTGGAGAGTTGATCCTGGGTGCCTACGGTTGATATACCATTCTAACTTGTGAAAATGTCAGAGCAAGTAGGTGCAGCCTCCATCTGATGGGACCCTCGGAAGGAACTGTTAGGAAAATGTGGTTGCCAGGGTAGTGACCTCATTCAGTTCCTGAAGGAAATGAACTCAACTTACTTCCTTGGTGATGAAACTCTCTGAACATGGGATCCAGGAAGCCAGGCACCCAAAGCCAGTCCCAGTGCAAGT
Source organism: Callospermophilus lateralis (assembly GCF_048772815.1). Classification (NCBI taxonomy): domain Eukaryota; kingdom Metazoa; phylum Chordata; class Mammalia; order Rodentia; family Sciuridae; genus Callospermophilus; species Callospermophilus lateralis. The sequence continues at coordinate 95,901 of NW_027513645.1, read as the reverse complement.
CCCAGTGGTCAAACTTGTTTGGATTTACCAAGGACAGAGTCAGTCTTTCTTGGTACATACTGATGTGAGGTTGGCCAAATGCCAGGAAGATCTGAAGAGGGGCCTTTCCTGAGAAAGCAGGTAGTGGCTCATCGCTGGCTTCTGACAGCATCACAGAGTTGGCCACGGAGACCATATCAGAGACAGGACACCCCAATATGGGGGAATATATCATGGCCCACCAGTCAGAGGACACTCTGGATAGTCAGAGACCTACTGGGGGAAGGAGGTGTCTTTGTGGGTGTGGTTGTGGGTTTGTTGTTTTGTCTCCTGTTCTCAGAATAGGTAGGAAAGGTGGTTTGTTAGTTTTGGAGTGGACTGTTTCTAGTAAGTCATTTGACAAGGCGAGTGTTTCTGTGTCTATATATCCCATTGTGTCCGTGGTTGTAGACATTAGAAAAGAAAATGCATCAAGGGATTTGTCCAGTCTACTAGAAAGCTTCCCAGCATTCATCCTGTGCAATTTATGAATGAACTGCAGCTTGCCTTATAAATGGGCAACACTCGCCATCTTCCTAAGTTCCTGTTTTCTTCCTGAATTCTGGCCACTCTCTAGAATACGCTCATGGTTTTGTGTCCAAGATATGTACCACCCCAAGCACTGTGACATGGCAACGTACTGGATAGCTGAAGGGAATGGCGAGTATCTCAGAAAACTCAGATATCAGTGTGACCAAGAAAGTCTCAGTGGAGAAACCCTGCTTTGGGCCTTTTGCTTCCCTGTCTGTTGCCCTGAATGTCAAGAAGGTCTTTGCCTCCGGCAACCCCTTTGTGAAGACTGAAGAAAAGAGTTTTCAAATGGAAATAAATGTGCATCACCTGTGGCTCTTTGCTTAATTGCTTTGGAAAGGGATGTTTCTGAATCTGCATCTTGGCCCTGTGTGAGCCTGTGGCTTAGATTCTCAGCACCTGATGGATCTAAAGAAAGATCCCATGTGTGCATCCAAAACAAAAATGGCAAAAATGGCAGTCATAGTGGATGAAGTCTCTTGCCTTCCTCCAGACAAAAGCTGAATAAAGATACTATAGAACTCAATAGCACAATCAATAACCTAGACGTAACCAACATATATAAAATATATCAACCATCATCAAGTGGATACACGTTCTTCTCAGCAGCACATTGATCCTACTCCAATATAGACCATATATTATGCAATAGGGAAACTCTTAGTAAATATAAAGGTATGGAGATAATACCATGCACCATATCTGATCATAATGGATTGAAACTTTAAATCAATGAAAAAAAAAAGGAAGGAAAAATTCTACATCACATGGAAAATGCACAATATGTTACTGAATGATCAGTTGGTTACAGAAGACATAAAGGAGGAGATAAAAAAATTCTTAGAGACAAATGACAATAGAGACACAACATACCGGTTTGTATGGGACACAATGAAAGCCGTTTTAAGAGGGAAATTCATTTCTTGTAATTCTTTCCTCAAAAAAAGAAAAAAACAACAACAAATAAATGAACTCACACTACACCTCAAAAACCTAGAAAAGGAAGAGCAAAAGAACATCAAATGTAGTAGAAGACAAGAAATAATTGAAATTAGAGGAGAAATCAATGAAATTGAAACAAAAAATCTACATTGTAAAAATTGAAATAAATAAGAGTTGGTTCTTTGAAAAAATAAATATGTTCGACAGGCCCTTAGCCATGCTAACGAAGAGAAGAAGAGAGAGAACTCAAATTACTAACATATGGAATAAAGATGGAAATATCACAACACACACTACAGAAACACAGAAGATAATTAGAAAGTATTTTGAAACCCTATATTCCAATAAAATAGAAGATAAAGAAGATATCGATAAATTTCTTAAGTCATATGATCTGCCCAGATTGAGTCAGGAAGACACCCACAATTTAAATAGACCAATAACAAAGGAAGAAAAATAAGAAACCATCAAAAGACAACCAACCAAAAAGAGCCCTGGACCGGATAGGTATACAGTGGAGTTCTACAAAACCCTCAAAGAAGAATTAATACCAATACTTTTCAAGCAATTTCAAAAAATAGAAAAAGAAGGAGTTCCTCCAAATTCATTCTATGAGGCCAACATCACCCTGATTCCAAAACCAGACAAAGACACTTCAAAGAAAGAAAATTACAGACCAATACCTCTAATAAACTTGGATGCAAAAATTCTCAATAAAATCATGGTGAATTGAATACAAAAGCATATCAAAATAATTGTGCTTCATGATCAAGTAGGATTCATCCCTGGGATGCAAGCCTGGATCAATTTATGGAAATCAATAAATGTAATCCACCACATCAATAGACTTAAAGACAAAAACCATATGATCATCTCGATAGATGTAGATAAAGCGTTTGACAAAGTACAGCATTCCTTTATGTTCAAAACACTATAAAAATTAGGGATAACAAGAACTTACCTCAACATGGTAAAAGCTATATATGCTAAACCTCAGGCTAGCATCATCCTAAATGGAGAAAAACTGAAGGCATTCCCTCTAAAATCTGGAACAAGACAGAGATGCCCTCTATCACCACTTCTATTCAGTTTAGTTCTTGAAATACTAGCCAGAGCAATTAGACAGACAAAAGAAATTAAAGGCATAAAAATAGAAAAAGAAGAACTTAAATATTCGCTATTTGAGGATGACATGATAATATATTTAACAAACCCTAAAGGGTATGCAAAGAAACTGCTAGAGTTAATAAATGAATTCAGCAAAGTGCCAGTATATAAAATCAACAAGAAAAAATCAAAGGCATTCCTGTATATCAGCAACAAAACTTCTGAAATTGAAATGAGGAAAACCACTCCATTCACAATATCCTCATAGAAAATAAGATACTTGGGAATCAACCTAAAAAAAAGAGGTGAAAGATTTATACAATGAAAGTTACATAACTCTAAAGAAAGAGATAGAAGAAGATGTTAGAAGATGGAAAAATGTACCCTGTTCATGTATAGGCAGAACTAACATCATCAAAATTGCGATATTACCCAAAGTTCTCTACAGGTTTAATGCAATGCCAATCAAAATCCCAATGGCATTTCTTGTAGAAATATATAAAGCAATCATGAATTTCATATGGAAAAACAATAGACACAGAATAGCAATAGCAATTCTAAGCAGGAAGTGTGAATCAGGATGTATAGCGATAACAGAGTTCAAACTGTACTACAAAGCAATAGTAACAAAAACAGCGTGGTACTGGTATCACAAAAGTCAGCTCGACCAATGGTACAGAATAGAGGACACAGAAACCAATCCACAAAAGTACAACTTTCTTATATTTGAAAAAGGGCCTAAAAGCATGCAATGGAGGAAGGATAGCATCTTCAACAAGTGGTCCAGGGAAAATTGGAAATCCATATGCAACAAAATGAAAATGAATCCCTTTCTCTCGCCATGCACAAAAGTTAACTCTAAATGGATCAAGGAGCAAGATATAAAATCAGAGACAATGCATCTAATAGAAGAAAAATTTGGCTACGATGTACATACTGTGGGGTTGGGCTCCAAATTCCTTAATAGGACAGCCATAGCACAAGAGTTAATAACAAGAATCAACAAATGGGACTTATTTAAACTAAAAAGTTTTTTTCGAAACAAGAGAAACAATAAGAGAGGTAAATAGAGAGCCTACATCTTGGGAACAAATTTTTACCCCTCACACTTCAGATAGAGCCCTAATATCTAGAATATACAAAGAACTCAAAAATTAAACAATAAGATAACAAATAAACCAATCCACAAATGGGCCAAGGACCTGAACAGAAACTTCACAGAGGAGGACATACAATGCATCAACAAGAACATGAAAAAATGCACACCATCTCTAGCAGTTAGGGAAATTCAAGTCAAAACCACCCTAAGATACCATCTCACTCCAGTAAGATTGGCAGCCATTATGAAATCAAACAACAATAAGTGTTGGCGAGGATGTGGGGAAAAGGGTACACTTGTACACTGCTGGTGGGACTGGAAAATGTTGAGGCCAATTTGGAAAGCAGTATGGAGATACCTGGGAAAGCAGGGAAAGGATCCACCATTTGACCCAGCTATCTCACTTCTCGGACTATTCCCTGAGGATCTTAAAAGAGCGCACTATAGGGATACTGCCACATCACTGATCATAGCGGCAGAATTCATAATAGCTAAACTGTGGAACCAAACTAGATGACCTTCCATAGGCGAATGGATAAAAAAGGGGCATCTATACACAATGGAGTATCATGCAGCATTAAAAAATGACAAAAATCATTGAATTTGAAGGGAAATGGATGGCATTAGAACATATAATGCTAAGCAAAGCTAGCCAATCCTTAAAAAACAAATGCCAAATGTTTTCTTTGATATAAAGAGAGCAAATAAGAACAGAACAGGGAAGAAGAGCATGAGGAAAATATTAATGGAGATGAGTGGGGGGGAGAGAAAGGGAGAGAGAATGGAAAGCATATGGAAATGGTAGGAGACACTTAATGTTACACAAAATTCCATATAAGAGGTTGTGAGGGGAAAGGGGGGGAAACAAGGGAGAGAATTGAACAATAGCAGATGAGGTATAGAGGGTAGATGGTTGGGGAGGGGAGGGGGATAGTAGGGGATAGGAAAGGTAGAAGAATACAACAATCACTAATATGCCATTATGTAAAAACGTGAGTGTGTAACTGATGTGATTCTACGATTTGTATTGGGGTAAAAATGGGAGTTCATAACCCAAATGAGTCAAATGTATGAAAGATGATATAGCATGAGCTTTTGAACAACCAAAAAAAAGAAAAAAAAAGGAATTTAATTTCCAATATTTGAGACATTTTACAACTTTATTTTTTAATAAAATTGGCTTTTATTTGTTATCTTACTTGCTGTTATCTGCCTTTCAGTTTGAAAAAACGATGTGCTGTAGCCATTCATCCATGTAGTATGTAACAGAAAATTTTCAGTGTCTCCATATAACCAGATTGGCAAGGCATCAAGGTTTCCCTCACAAACAAGATAAAGGCTTTTGCATAAGAAATTTAATATTCTGCAATACAATTTTTTTTAACTTTCCAATTAAATTTCAATTTTTTTTTAAAAAAAGAAGAAACTAAACCCCACAGTAAGAAGGCCTCAAAGTGGAGAAGTGGAGCAGTATTAATGGCAGGCCTATTTAATCACTCCTGGTTCACAGGAAGGGTGTCCAGGCCACCCTGACTTTAGACAAATGAGGGGCAAGAAAGCTTATTTGGGCCACTGTCTTGGGCTGTGCCCCTCATGAAAAACTCCATCCAGAGGTTATGAGGAGTGTCTATGTGGAAGAAGATGAGGACAATGTGGGAGTGTTTTGGTTTTAATTGTGGTCATTTGTGTGGCAGATGGAAGAGATGACTGGGTCCAACTGGGCTTGAACACTGGTGTGATTCCCCTTAGAGAATGAGTTCTGGAACTGACCTCAGATAAGTATTGCCATGAATTGTGTTGCGATTTCAGGAGGCCACACATGAGAGTCGCCCTTTGAAACTGAGATCTAGGCCCAGGGTGGCTTTCCCAAGAGTACTGAGAATCTCAGCTAGGATATCACATGATTTTATTCTGAAAGACTTGGCACCCATAGTTGAGAGTCAAAACACACATGGACCTCACATTGTAGACCTCAATGGGCCTGGCTTCATGTGACCTTTTGGCCACTCTTTGGGAAGCCTTGCCTGTGAGTGTTCTCCAGATCTTTCATTGAAATGAGCTTCCTCAACATTTAATGGTCCCTGAATGAATTGAAACCCACAGTGCCTCCACCTTCATCCTTGAAATTTGTCTAGATCAATACCATGAATGTTTAGAAATTTTCATGACCAGATGGCACTGGAGAACCTTTTGATGTACTTTTGCTGATCATGAGTATACCAGACAGTGCCTTGATTGACTGGGCTTCATGAAAATGTTTAGAACAGAGATGCCAGAAAGTTGGAGACTGCAGAGTAGTGGGCCTAGAGCAGTGGTGGGAAGGTGTGTGATAAAACATCTGTGGTGGGGATATGTGGATCTGCCATTGACTTTCAATTGTCTTGAGACAGACATGGTGCAGCCATCAGACCATTGTATATAAAGGCATCTTGTTATATGGAGAAGTTTCAGAGTAATGTTTAGAATCAGGTTGCTATGATCAAGGGGGCAAGCTATGTGGGATAGAAGCCTGGTTGGTGCATTCTACTGTAGACCAGGGTACACGTACCACACGTGACAGAACTCCCTCCAGCACTGTGTCCCAGTTGAACTCCTTGTATTTCGTGATGCCAATACCAAACTACCAGTGCAGCAGCAAGAAACACCACGAAAAGTGGAAGATGACCAAATGGTTTCACAGTCCACACGGGGAGACACTTAGCCCCCAGTGGCAATAGTTTACCTACAACGAGAGAATTCAGCATTGCTGCCTCATGTTCATTGGAAAATAAGATGCCATGTCCTCCAGGTCACATAGATGCAGACCCAGCTTAGATGGTCTCACTATAAAGGAAGCGAAAGCTCCTGAAAACAACATATATTTCAAGTGCCCAACCTCAAAGGGAGTTTCTCAAGAAGTGTTTAGGCCAGCAGATCTTCATGTCTGTGGAGTATTTCCCATGTCACTTACTTTTGGAAACTCCTCTACCACCTCCAAGGTTGTGCACTCCTGAGCATTTTCGTTGCAGATATATATTTACAGATTTTCTAACTCTTCTCCTCTAATTGTGACTTACTTGGGGCAATGGTAATGTCAAGTCATTCTTCTATATGAGAGAAGGAAGATTTTTTTGTAGCACATATTTGCATACACATTGGATTCATTTTTCAATTTTTCACTCGAAATACTGAATCCTTGACACTAGCCCATACCCTTATAGACTCTGACTACTAATACTAATATGATGAGAAAAATAACCAAAACAGAATAGAAATACAAGCAGTTCAGAAGAGGCATGGTGTGTAGTTGTACTTGCCTTTTGCATGATATAAGGTAGGAGTTATAAATCTAGTCAATTATTTGTTGAAATAATTCTCCATGTGTTTTTAAAGTTAAGAAATATGTGAATTTCTGTCTCTCTTTCTCTTTAGCCTATTAAGCACATGTATTTTTATATGCAAAAATAGAATCCTACCTGGTTTCACACGTACATTCTTGTGAGGTGGCTGACTTGGCAGATACAAATTGTGAGAAGAGATCACTTCTCCTAAAGGCTGTTGGAACTAAAAATTCAACCCATGGGTGACCTTCCTAGATGAACAACATTATACATAATCCATGTTCAGTATAATGAATATTTTTTGATATGCAGATGAGTTATTTTTCATGATGAATTTCAATTGGCATATATATTGCTACATTATAATGTGTGTGTGTTTGTGTCTATATATATATATAGTCTCCAGATTTTCAAAATATGAAATATAAGTGTCTTACTATACACTGCCTAAATTCATTCATGTTCCTGTATGGGGATATATAATCAATTTTTCACAAGATTATTCTTAGAAATATACATCAACTGAAATACATATTTGTTTCCTAGTACTGAAAACTAACTTCAGGGAATGGTGCTAAGAAATCCTAATATTTCTACAGTGACTCACCCAGTTTAACATCAATGCAAGTAGACACCTATGGGACATGATGTGTATTTTGAAGTTCATTTTTATTCAACACTGGTACATTACTATTTCTGCAGTTTATGGGCAATATAGGATATATCATTTCATCCACAATTTTACAAATTTATAGGCATTTGGTTCAATTTCAATCACTTCCTACTTGAGAAGACATGTATTCCTCCATGTTTCTTGACTGTTCTTTTCATGAGATTCTTTCCAAACACATTATTTTCGATTTCCATAATCACTTTTGAAACAAAACTCACACACTCTTCATAATAAACCGTAACACTAATATTATCATTAGATGTATAACTGTTCGGAATGAATGTATGTATATCAATGTAAGATTTCTTGTATATTTTCAGATATCAATTCAATCCATTATTTAAATTTTGAACCAGTTATATTATTTATTCACAGTATGGTCTATTAAAGAATCATCTCTATATTCATAGACCCAGGGTATACCTATTTGTATCCCCAATACTAATTTATAAGCCTTTAAAATATTGCTTTCAAAAATGGTGGAAGAAATATTCTAGTCACCTGATATACATATGCATTTCATCACAGTAATATTCCTGACAAAAAATGCAAGTGTCACACTTATGATTGTACCAAAGCCTATATTGAAAGTGAGCATGTATTACTAACAACATCCATGTCCTGATTCACTAATGATCTCGAATATCATTCCTATTGGTGACTACATATTTGTTTCTTCCTAAGATTGTATATTCAAACTCAACCCTGTTAAAAATGTCTTATCCTATCACTCTCTTTGTACTTTGCCTGATTTCCTAATATCTCTATTGATATCTGCTTTCCTACACATTTTCCCCAGTTCATCACTGTGGCTGACTCTTCACATATGCTGAAATTTACATTCACGCTCTAACAAAAACCCTATATCTAAAGTCTTTTGATCCAACTCCTTGGTTCACTCAAATGGGTTCTTCAAATCCCTTCAGAGGGTAGCCCATAGGTGCTTGGGTTTTCTCATGACCCCAATTCTCATAAAGAATCTATACCCCACAGACAGTAGGCCTCAAATTGGAGAAGTAGAGCACTATTAATGGCAGGCCTATTTGATCACCCCTCGTTCACAGGAAGGGTTTCCATGTCACCCTGACTTTAGGCAAATGAGTGGCAAGTGAGCTTATTTTGAACACTGTCTTGGGCTGCGCCCCTCATGGAAACCTCCAACCAGAGTTTATTATGACTGTCTATATGGAAGAAGATGAGGGCCATGTTGGAGTGTTTTGGTTTAATTGTGGTCATTTGTGTTACGGTTGGAAAAGATTCCAGGGTCAACCTGGGCTTTAACTCTTGTGTGATTCCCTTTAGAGACTGAGTTCTGGAACAGATCTCAGCGATGTATTGGCATGAATTGTGTTTGGAATTTAGGAGGCCACACATGAGAGTTGCCCTTGGAGACTGAGATCTAGGCCCAGGTTGGCTTTCCAAAGAGCACTGGGATTCTCAGCCAGGATATCACATGACTTTATTCAGAAAGACTTAGCAGTCATAGTTTAGAGTCAAAACACACATGGACCTCAATTGTAAACCTCAATGGGCCTGGCTTCATTTGACCTTTTGGCCACTCCTTGGGAAGCCTTGCCTGTGAGAGTTGTCCCGAGCTTTCATTGAAATGAGCTTCCTCACTATTTCATGGTTCCTGAATGAATTGAAACCCACAGTGCCTCCAACTTCATCCTTGAAAATTGGCTAGATAAACACCATAAAATTTTTGATATTCCTATGAACAGGTGGCACTAGAAAATCTTTGGATGTCTGTTGCTGATCACGAGTATACCAGACAGTGCCCTGATTGACTGGGTTTCATGAAAATGTTGTAGAACAGAGATGCCAGAAAGTTGGAACCTGCTGAGTAGTGGGCCTAGAGCAGTGGTTGGCAGGTGTATGATAAAACATCTGTCGTGGGGCCACATGGATCTTCCCTTGGCTTCCAAATGGATTGTGACTGACATGGTGCAGCCAGCAGACCCTTACAAATAAAGGGATCTTGTTATATGGAGAGGTTTCATGGCAATGTTCAGAATCAGGTTGCTATGGACATGGGTGCAAGCTTTTTGGGATAGAAGCCTGGTTGGTGCATTCTCCTGCAGACCCTCACTCACCACACATGAGAGTACTCCCTCTAGGACTGTGTCCCAGTTTATCTCCTTGTACTTCATGAAGCCAATACCAAACTCAGAGTACTGCAGTAAATAACACCACAAAAATTCGAGTATGACCAAATGGCTTCACAGACCACACGGTTAGACACTTAGACCCCAGTGGCCTCAGTTTACCTACAAAGAGAGAATTCAGAACTGCTGCCTCATGTTCAATAGAAAATAAGGAACCATGTCATCCAGGTCACATAGATGCTGACCCAGATTTGATGGTCTCACTACAAAGGAAGCTAAAGCTCCTGACAACAACAAATATTTCAAGGGCCCAAACTCAGAGGCAGTTTCTCAAAAATTTATTAGGCCACCAGAGCTCCATGTTTGTGGAGTGTTTATCCTTTCTTTTACATTTGGAAATTCCTCTACCACCTCCAAGGTTGTGAACTCCATTCATTTTTTTTCCAGATATATATTCACAGATTTTCAAACTCTTCTCCACTAATTGTGTCTTACTTGTGGTGAAGGAAATATCAAGGCATTGTTGTGGAGGACAGTGGGAAGATTTTTGTCTAGCATATATTTGTATACACATTAGATTCATTTTCCTATTTTCTATTTGAAATACTGAATTCCTGACAGTAAGCCATACCCTAGTAGACTCTGACTGTTCCCGGGTGCCTATGGTTGGTATACCATTCTAACTTGTGAATGTGACACAGGAAGTAGGGGCAGCCTCAATGTCATGGAGCCATTGGAAGCAAATGTTAGAACAAAGTGGTTGCCAAGGCAGTGACCTCATTCAGTTCCTGAAGGAAGTGACCTACCTCACTTCCTTGGTGATGGAACCCTCTGAACTTGGGATCCAGGAAGCCAGGCACCAAGAGCCAGTCCCAGTCCCTTTCCCAGTGGGTTCACTTGTTTGGATTTACCAAGGACAGAGTCAGTCTTTCTTGTGGATCACTAAATGCCAGGAAAGCTCTGAAGAGGGGCCTTTTCTGAGAAAGCAGGTAGTGACTCACCGATGGCTCCTGAAAACTTTAGAGAGTTGGTAAAGGAGACCAGATCTGAGACAGGACAGGCCATTTCGGGGGAACATAGTATGGCCTATCAGTCTGAGGACACTCTGGTTACTCACAGACCTATGTGGGTAAACGATATGCCTTTGAGGGTGTAGATGTGAGTTTATGGTTTTGTCTCATGTTCTGAGAATAGGTAGGAAAGGCAGTTTGTTTGGTTTGGAGTGGACTGTTTTTAATAAGTCATTTGACATGGTGAGTGATTCTATGTCTGTGTATCCCACTTTGTCGGTGGTTGAAGATATGAGAAAAGTGAATGCATCAATGCATGTGTCCTGACAAGTAGAAAGCATTCCAGGACACATCCTGCCCAATTTATGAATGGACTGTTGCTTGCCTTATCGATGGGCAACACCTACTATTTTCCTTAGTTCCTGTTTTCTTCCTGAATTCTGGCCATTCTCCAGAATAGGCTCATTTTTTTTTGTCCAAGATATGTACCACCTCTGAGCTCTGTGACATGGCCATTTACTGGATACCTGAAATGAATGGGGAGGATCTCAGAAAACTCAGATATCAGTGTGACCAGTAAAGTCTCAGTAGAGAAACCCTGCTTTGTGCCTTTTGCTTACCTACTGTTCTGTTGACCTGAATGTCAGGTAGGTCTTTGCCTCAGACCACCAGTTTGTGAAGCCTGAAGAAACTGCTTTCAAATGGAAATGAATGAGCATCACCCGTGGCTCTTAGATTAATTGCTTTAGAAAAGGATGTGTCTAAATCATCCTCTCGGCTCTGTGTGAGGCTGTGGCTTACAATCTCAGCACCTGATGGATCTAAAGAAAGATCCCATGTGTGCATCCAAAACCAAAATGGCAAAAAGATCAGACATTGTGGATGAAGTCTCTTGCTTCCTCTGTTAGGCTCCTCACCTCCATCAAGTACGAATAGGGATCCTTTGGGTCTAATGAGTTCTTCAAAGACGAGAAAAGGTGCTTGGGTTTCACATGACTCCAAATCACATAAAGAATCTATACCTCACGTTCAGTAGGCCTCAAAAAGGAGAAAAAGAGCATTATTAATGGCAGGCCTATTTGATCAATCCTGGTTCACAGGAAGGGTGTCCAGGAAACCCAGACTTTAGGCAAATGAGGGGCAAGGGAACTTATTTTGGACACTGTCTTGGGCTTCGCCCCTTGTGGAAACCTCCAGCCAGACGTAATGATGAGTGTCTATATGGAAGAATATAAGGGCCATGTGGTAGTGTTTTGGTTTTAATTGAACATGTTAATAACACTAACCATACATTGTTCCATCAATTTAAGTATTCAGAAGAGCAGGGACAGATTTGTTCTTACAATACAGGAATGTAGGGGATCTTCAACCTGCTGAAAACCTCAAAGGTCAATGCAGAAATTATCCCTGGAGAAGATGTAGGCAGCTATGAAGGACCGGAGAGAGCAAAATTAATCTTCCATGGAAAACAACCTGGTCAGGATGAAGGGTTGAGTCTGAATCAACTCTCTATCCTTAACGTAGAGGAGATGGAGCAAACCGGGCCTGTGTGGAGAGCTGTTCCTGGGTACCTATGGTTGGTATACCATTCTAACTTTTGAAAGTGTCTCAGGAATTAGGGGCAGCCTCCATCTCATGGGACCCTTGGAAGCAAGTGTTAGGACAAAGTGGTTGCCACGGCAGTGACCTCATTCAGTTCCCGAAGAAATGACCTTCCTAACTTCCTTGGTGATGGAACTCTCTGAACTTGTGACCCAAGTAGCCAGGCACCCAGAGCCAGTCCCAGTCACAGTTCCAGTGGGCTCACTTGTTGGATTTACCAAGGACAGCGTCAGTCATTCTTGGTACCTACTGATGTGAGGATGGCCAAATGCCAGGAGTGCTCTGAAGAGGGGCCTTTCCTGAGAAAGCAGGTAGTGGCTCAACACTGGCTCCTGACAACTTCACAGAGTTGGCCAAGGTGACCAGATCTGAGGCAGGACAGGCCATTTCGGGAGAACACAGTATGGCCCACAAGTCAGAGGACATTCCGGATAGTCACAGACCTACTGGGGGGAAGAAGTTGAATTTGTGAGTTCGGGTGGGGTTTGTGGTTTTGTCTCATGTTCTCAGAATAGGTAGGAAAGGAGGTTTGTTTGGTTTGGAATTATCTGATTCTTCTAAGTCCTTTGACAATGCGAGTTTTTCTATGTCTGTGTATCCCACTGTGTTAGTGGTTGTAGACATTAGAAAAGAGAATGCATCAATGGATGTGTCCTGTCTAGTAGAAAGCTTCCCAGCATTCATCCTGCCCAATTTATGAATGGACTGCGGCTTGCCTTATGGATGGGCAACACCTGCAATCTTCCTAAGTTCCTGATTTCTTACTCAATTCTGGTCACTCTCAAGAATAGACTCATGGTTGTGTGTCCAAGATATGTACCACCTCCAAGGTCTGTGAAATGGCCATGTACTGGATAGCTGAATGGAATGGCCGAGCATCTCAGAAAACTCAGATAGCAGTGTGACCAGGAATATCTCAGTGGAGAAACCCTGCTTTGGGCCTTATGCATACATATTTTTCTGTTGCCCTGAATGTCAGGAAGGTGTTTTCCTCAGGCCAAAACTTTTGGAAGCCTTAACAAAAGACTTTTCAATTGGAAATAAATGTGCATCTCCTGTGGCTCTTTGCTTAATTGCTTTGGAAAGGGATGTGTCTGAATCAGCCTCTTGGCCCTGTGTGAGGCTGTGGCTTAGATTCTATGCACCTTATGGATCTAAAGAAAGATTCCGTATGTGCATCCAAAACCAAAATGGCTAAAAGTAGAGTCATTGTGGATGAAGTCTCTTGCCTTCCTCTGGTAGGGCACTTACTTCCATCAAGGAAGAATAGGGATCCTTTGTGTCAAATGGGTTCTTCAAAGCTCTGCAGTGGCTTGCCCATAGTTCTTGTGGTTTCTCATGCGTCCAATTCCCAAAAAGAATTTAAACCCCTCAGTCAGTAGGCCTCAAATTGGAGAAGTGGAGCAGTATAAATGTCAGGCCTATTTGATCACTCCTGGTTCATAGGAAGGGTGTCCAGGCAAACGTGACTTTAGGCAAATGAGGGACAAGGAAGCTTATTTTGGACACTGTCTTGGGCTGTGCCCTCATGGAAACCTCCAGCCAGAGGTTATGATGAGTGTCTATATGGAAGAAGATGAGGGTCATGTGGGAGTGTTTAGGTTTTAATTGTGAGAGATTACTGGTTCAACCTGTGTTGAATTCTGGTGTGATTCCCCTTAGAGACTCAGTTCTTGAACTGACCTCAGAGAAGAATTGCCATGAATTGTGTTAAGATTTTCGGAGGCAACGCATGAGAGTCGCCATTGGAAGCTGTGATCTAGTCCCAGGGGGACTTTCCACAGTTCACTGGGACTCTCAGCCAGAGAATCACATAATTTTATTCTGAAAGACATGGCAGCCACAATTGAGAGTCAAAATACACATGGACCTCACATTTTAGACCTCAATGGGCCTGGCTTCAAGTGACGTTTTGGCCACTATTTGGGAAGCCTTGCCTGTGAGAGTTCTCCAGAGCTTTCATTAAAATGAGATTCCTCACCATTTAATGGTTTCTGAATAATTGAAACCCACAATGCCTCCAACTTCATCCTTGAAAATGGTTACATAAATATCATGAAATTTTTAAAATTACCATGACCAGGTGGCACTGGAGAACCTTTGGATGTCCTGTTGCTGATCATGAGTATACCAGAGAGTGCCTAGATCGACTGGGTTTCTTTAACATGGTGTAGAACACAGATGCCAGTAAGTTGGAGTCTGCTGAGAAGTGGACCTAGAGCAGTGGTGGGCAGGTGTGTGATAAAACATCAGTGGTACGGCCATGAGGATCTAGCATTGGATTCCAAATGCCTTGTGACTGACATGGTGCAGGCAGCAGACCCTTCTATGTAAAGGCATCTTGTTATATGCAGAGGTTTCAGGGCAATGTTCAGAATCAGGTTGCTATGGTCAAGGGGGAAAGCTATCTGGATAGAAGCCTGGTTGGTGCATTCTCCTGCAGACACTGACCCACCACACGTGACAGAACTCCCTCCAGCACTGTGTCCCAGATAAACTCGTTGTATTTCATGAAGCAAACACCAAACTCCCAGTGCAGCAGCAAGAAACACAACGAAAAGTGGATCATGACCAAATTGCTTCACAGTCCAAACGGGGAGACACTTAGCCCCCAGTGGCCACAGTTTACCTGCAAAGAGAGAAACCAGCACTGCTGCCTCATGTTCATTGAAAAATAAGATGCCATGTCCTCCAGGTCACATAGATGCAGACCCAGCTTTGATGGTCTCACTAGAAAGAAGCTAAAGCTCCTGAAAACAACATATATTTCAAGTGCCCAAACTCAGAGGCATTTCTCAAGAAGTCTTTAGGCCAGCAGAGCTCCATGTTTGTGGAGTGTTTATCCTGTCCCTTACTTTTGGAAACTCCTCTACCAACTCCAAGGTTGTGAATTTCTGAGGATTTTTCATTGAATATATGTATTCACACATTTTCTAATTCTTCTCCTCTAATTGTGTCTTTCTTGGTGCGAAGGTAATGTCAAGGCATTTTTCTGGATGAGAGTGGGAAGATTTTTGTGTAGCATATATTTACATACACATTGGATTCATTTTCCAAATTTCCATTAGAAATACTGAATCCATGACACTAACCACTACATTACTAGACTCTGACTACTAATCCTAATATGATGGAGAATAAAAACCCAAACAGAATAGAAATATAAGCAGTTCAGAGGATGCATGTTGTATAGTGGGACTTGCCTTTTGCATTATATAGGGTAGGAGTTATAAATCTAGTCAATTTTCTGTTGAAATATTTCTCCATGTATTTCTAAAGTTAACAAATATGTGAATACCTGACTCCCTTTCTCTGCAGCCTATTCAGCACATGTAATTTTATATGCACATATAGAATCCTACCTGGAATCACACGTACATTCTTGTGAGATGGCTCACTTGGCAGATACAAATTGTTAGAATAGTTCACTCTTCCTAAATGATGCTGGAACTGAAAATTCAACCAATGGGTGAGCTTCCTGGTTGAACAACTTTACACAAAAACCCATGTTCAGTAAAATAAATATTTCTGATCTGTGGATGATATATATTTCATGGTGAATTTCAATTGGCATATATATTCCTACTTTTTAAAGTCTGTGTGTGTGTGTATACATACTCTCCAGATTTTTCAAAATATGAAATATGTGTCTTATTATACACTCCCTAAAATAATTCATGTTCATGTATGTGGATTTTTAATCAACTTTTCACTAGATTATTCCCAGGAATATTCACACACCTGAAAAACATATTTGTTTCCTCGTACTGAGAACTATCTTCAGTGAATGGTGCATACAAATCCTTGTATTTCTGCAGTAACTTACCCAGTTTAACATCAATGCAAATAGATTTCTATGGGACATGATGTGTATTTTGAAATTCATTTTTATTCAACGCTGGTACATTGCAATTTCTTCCGTTTATGCACATCATAAAATATATATTTCATCTAGAAATTCGAAAATTAATAGGCATTTGTTTCATTTTCAATCACTTCCTGCTTCAGAACACATGTATAACTCCATATTTCTTGACTGATCTTTTCATGAGGTTTCTTTTTCGATTTCCTTAATCATTTTTGAAGCAAAACTCACACACTCTTCATGATGAACCATAACCCTAATATTACCATTAGATGTATATTTGGTTTTAATGAATGTATATATATCAATATAAGATTTCCTCTATGTTTTCATTTATCAATTCAATCCATTATTCAAAGTTGGAACCAGTAATACTATTTATTCACAGTATGGTCTATTCATGCATTATCTCTATATTCATAGACACAGGGTACACCTATTTGTACCCCCAGTACTAACTTATACGTCTTCACAAATTGCTCCCAGAAATGGTGGAAGAAATACTCATGTCACCTGATCTACATGTACATATTATCACAGTAATATTCTGGAAACAAAATGCAAAGGTCACAGTTATGATTGTACCAAAACCTAAATGAAAAGTGAGCATGGATTACTAAAAATATTCCTGTCCAGGTTGCTACCGCTCTCAAATGTCAATCCTATTGGTGACTATATATTTGTTTCCTCCTAAGATTATATATTCAACCTCAAGCCTGTTGAAAATGTGTAATCCTATCACTCACTTTATACTTTGCCTGATATCCTAATGTCTCTATTGATTTCTGCTTTCCTAAATATTTTCCCAGTTTATCATTTTGACTGACTCTTCACATGTGCTGACATTTAAATTCACTTTCTAACCGAAACCCAATTGCTAAAAACATTTCCTCCAAAACCTATAATCACTATTCTTTCTAAACCTACCGACACTTTTCCTAATCCTACCGACTATAGCTTTTTGACTGGATATTCTCGTGACATTCAATCATCCAAGGTACAAGGTCCTATGACATTGTATATGCATTTATTTAAGACATCTGTGCAGAACGTAAGTCAAAGCTAAGTATCCCAATTAAAGGCCCAATGCCCTTCTGGGCTTTAAATTTTACCTAGATTTCTGTTTTCATACTTATATTTCACCTAAATATTCTTGTAAATATCGCACATTCCCAATACCATTATTCATCGCTCAGAATGATTCTTAATCCAAATCGAACCTGTTATTAAGCCTAACCAAACACTGTTCCCTCAATCTAACTTTACAGAAGAGCAGCGACAGAGTTGGTCTTACAATACAGGAATGTAGGGGATCTTCCAGATGCTGAGATCCTCAAAGTTTTAAGCAGAAACGATCCCTGGAGAAGACATAGGCAGCTATGAAGGACCTGAGAGAGCAAAAGTCATCTTCCATGGCAAACAACGTACTCAGGATGAAGCATTGTGTCTGAATCAGCCTCTCTTTTCTTAATGTAGAGAAGAGGGACCAAACCAGGCCTGTGTGGAGAGCTGTTCCCGGATTCCTATGGTTGATATACCATTCTAACTGTTGAAACTGTCTCGGGAAGTAGGGGCAGCCTCCACCTCATGGGAACCTTGCAATCACCTGTTAGGACAAAGTGGTTGCAAAGGCAGTAAAGTCACTCAGTTCCTGAATGAAGCGACCTACCTCACTTCCTTGGTGAAGAAACTCCCTGACCTTGGGCTCCAGGAAGACAGAGAATACCAAGACCTTGTCACAGTTCCAGTGCCAGTGAGCTCCATTGTTTGGAAAAACCAAGGATAGACTAAGTATTCCTTGGTACCTACTGATATGAGGATTTCAAATGCCAGGAGAGCTCTGAAGAGGGGCCTTTCCTGAGAAAGCAGGTAGTGGTTCACCGCGACCAGATCTGAGACAGGACAGGCCTTTTGGGGGAACATAGTATGGCCCACCAGTCAGAGGACACTCCAGATAGTCACAGACCTACTTGAATGAAGGAGGTGCGTTTGCGCGTGTGTGTGTGATTTTGTGGTTTAGTCTCTTCTTATGAGAATAGGTAGGAAAGGCGGTTTGTTTGGTTTGGAGTGGACTGCTTCTAGTAAGTCGTTTGACAAGGCGATTTTTTGCATGTCTTTGTAACCCACTGTGTTCGTGGTTGTAGACCTTAGAAAAAAGAATGCATCAATGTGTCCTGTCTAGTAGAAATCTTCCCAGCATTCATCCTGCCCAATTTAGGAGTGGACTGCCCCTTGCCTTATGGATGGGCAACACCTGCAATCTTCCTAAGTTCCTGATTTCTTCCTCAATTCTGGTCACTCTCAAGAATAGGCTCATTGTTTTGTGTCCAAGATATGTACCACCTCCAATCTGAGTGACATGGCCATGTACAAGATAGATGAAGGGAATGGCGAGCATCTCAGAAAACTCTAATATCAGTGTGTCCAGGAAAGTCTCAGTGGATAAACCCTGCTTTGGGCCTTTTGCTATTGTTCTGTTGCCCTGAATATCAGGAAAGTCTTTGCCTCAGGCCATCCCTTTGTGAATCCTGAAGAAAACAGCTTTCAAATGGAAATAAATGGACATCAACTGTGGCTCTGTGCTTAATTGCTTTGGAAAGGGATGCGTCTGAATCAGCCTCTTGGTCCTATGTGAGGCTATAGCTTAGATTCTCAGCACCTGATGGATCTAAAGAAAGATCCCATGTGTGCATTCAAAACCAAAATGGCAAAAAGATCAGTAATTGTGGATGAAGTCTCTTGCCTTCCTCTGTAAGGTTCCTGACCTCCATCAAGTGAGATTAGGCATTCTTTGGGTCAAATGAGTTCTTCAAAGCCCTGTGGAGGCCATTAACAGGTGTCACTGGAGAACTCTTAAATGGTCTGTTGCTGATCATGAGTATACTAGCCAGGGCCTTTATTGACTGAGTTTCATAAAAATTATCTAGAACAGCAATGCCAATAAGTTGGAGCCTGCTGAGTAGTGGACCTAGAGCAGTAGTGTGTGATAAAATATCTGTGGTGGGACCATGTGGATCTGCTATTGACTTCCAAATGGCTTGTGACTGACATGGTGCAGCCAGCAGACCCTTCTATGTAAAGGCATCTTGTATATGGAGAGGTTTCAGGGTAATGTTAAGAATCAGGTTGCTGAGGTTAAGGGGACAAGCTATCTGGTATTGAAGCCTGGTTGGTACATTCTCCTGCAGAACGTGACCCACAACACGTGACAGAACTTCCTCCAGCACTGTGTTCCAGTTGAACTCATTGTATTTCGTGAAGCAAATACCAATGTCCCAGTTCAGCAGCAAGAAACACCACAAAAGTTGGAGGATGAACAAATGGCTTCAGAGTCCACATGGGGTGACACTTAGCCCCCAGTGGCCACAGTTTACATACAAAGAGAGAAATCAGCACTGCTGCCTCAGGATCATTGGAAAATAAGAAACCAAGATCTTCATGTCACATAGATACAGACCCAGCTTTGATGGTCTCACTAGAAAGGAAGCTAAAGCTTCTGACAAACACATATATTTCAAGTGCCCACCCTCAGAGGCAGTTTCTCAAGAAATCTTTTGGCCAACAGAGCTCCATGTTTGTGGAGTGTTTACCCTGTCCCTTACTTTTGGAAACTGCTCTACAACCTCCAAAATTGTGAACTTTTGAGCATATTCCACTACAGATATATATTCACAGATTTTCTACCTCTTCTCTTCTAATTGTGTCTTATTTGGGGTGAAGGTAATTTCAAGGCATTGTTGTGGATGAGAGTTGGAAGATTTCTTTGTAGCACATATTTGCATACACATTGGATTCATTTTCCAATTTTCCAGTCGAAATACTGAATTCCTGACACTAACCCACAACCTACTAGAATCTGACTACTAATCCTAATATGATGGAGAACAATAACCCAAACAGAATAGAAATCCAAGAAGTTCAGAGGAGGCATGGTGTATAGTTGAACTTGCCTTTTGCATTATATAGTGTAGGAGTTATAAATCTAATCAATATTTTGTTGACATAGTTGTCCATGTGTTTTTAAATTTAACAAGTATTTGAATTCCTGTCTCCGTTTGTCTGTAGCCTATTCAGCACATGCATTTTTATATGCACATATAGAATCCTACCTGGTATCAAATGTACATTCTTGTGAGGTGGCTGACTTGGCAGATACAAATTATGAGAAGAGATCACTCCTCCTAAACGCTGTTGGAACTGAAAATTTAACCTAAGGGGGAGCTTCCTAGTTGAACAACATTATACACAAATCCATGTTCAGTAAATTAAATATTTTTGGATCTTTGGACGATATGTATTTCTACATCAATTTCAATTGGCATATATATTGCTACATTTCAATGTCTCTGTGTGTATATGTGTTTGTTTGTGTGTGTGTGTGTGTATATATATATATATATATATATATATATATATATATATATATACTCTCCAAATTTTTAAAAATATGAAATACTTCTGTCTTCTTTTACACACCCTAAATTCATTCATATTCATGTATGTGGATTTATAATAAACTTTTCACAAGATTATTCTCAGAATTATTCATCCACCTGAAATACATATTTGTTTTCTAGTACTGACAAGTAACATCAGTGAATGGTGCATACAAATCCTAATATTTCTACAGTAACTGACCCAGTTTAACATCAATCCAAGTAGATTACTATGGGACATGATGTACATTTTGACGTTCATTTTTATTCAACACTGGTACTTTACTATTTCTTCAGTTTATTCACATCATAGGATATGTATTTCATCCACAAGTTAGCAAAATTATTTGCATTTGTGTCACTTTCAATCACTTTCTACTTCAGAACACATGCATTCCTCTATGTTTCTTGACTGGTCTTTTCATGAGACTTCTTTCCAAACACATTATTTTCCTTTTCCATTCTCACTTTTGAAGCAGATCTCACACACCTTTCATGATAGAATATAACCCTAATATTACCATTAGATGTATAACTCATTGGAATGAATGATTCTATATCAATATAAGATTTCTTATATATTTTCAGATATCAATTCTAGCAATCCATTATTTGAAGTGGAATCAGTTATATTATTTATTCACAGTATTGTCAATTCATGAATTACTTCTATATTCATAGACACAGGGTACACCTCTTTGTACCCCCAATACTAATTTATTTTTTTTTATTTTGCATTCTTTCTTAAAGTATTTTTATATTATTTTCAACAACATTTGAAACAACAGGATTTTCTAAATAGACTTGTCTTTAGCATACCCAGATGAAAAAATATAATTCTATTTCATATCCCTTTGTGGGATAATGTGGGTTTTTTGTACTGAAAAAATGCTAGGAATATTAGAATATATGATCCGTTAGCCAACTTTGTTTGTTTGTTTGTTTGCTTTTGCAAAGCTAGGAATTGAACCCTAGTAGTAACTAGTAATTCTACTCATTCAGAAAAGTTAGTGTGTCATTTTATTGAAATAACCATACTGGATATAAAATAGATACACATGTGATACAATAGATTGCATGGTATATAAATTTGTATCTCAGTAAAGCTGTAATTAAAATAAAATTTAAAGTATTGAAATTCAGGCAAAGGATAGGAAAGATATTTGTGTCTGTTTTTCAGAAGTTTATTGTCATCCATTTAAAAAATCTTTTAAAAGAGATTGCATTTGAACAAAAGGTATTGTTTAGTGTGCTTTCTCTGTATTCTTAGTGGTTCTTCACTATTACTATTTTATTCACACCCTCTTAATTTCTTATTGTTGAGCCAATTCTGCATCTAAATGTAGTGGCAAGATATATTCAGGAGTCTGGTGCAATAGTGCATGCCTGAAATCCCAGCTACTAAGACCCTTTCTCAAAACAACAAAAAAGTAGTGGGGGTGGGGAGCATGGATGTAGTTTAGCAGTCAAGTGCTTTCCGAAGCATGTGGAGGCCCTGGGTTCTATCTGCAGCACCGCAAAAGCAAAACAAACAAAAGACGTATTCCAGAGATTTTGATTATTTCTGCAGGAGACATGCAGTCAAGACTAAGTAATTTGAAACAGGAGTGGCACAAGAAGTGGAAGATAAAGTATCAATTTTTTTTTCTTTTTTTTTTTTGGTTAGAATTAGTTCACTTTGCATTCCTTGCGTATGCGCCTCTACCTTTGGAACCACATTGGTAAAAGTTTGTGTAAGAATTGTTTGTTGGCATATCCTAGAGTGCCCAATTTATACGTCTTCAAAATATTGCTCCCAGAAATTGTGGAAGAAATACTCATGTCACCTGATCTACATATACATTTTATCACAGTAATATTCGGAACACAAAATGCAAAAGTCACACTTATGATTGTACCAAAGGGTAAATAGAAAGTGAACCTGTATTATTAAAAACATTCATGTCCAGGTTGCCTAATACTCTCAAATGTCAATCCTATTGGTGACTACATATTTGTTTCTTCCTAAGATTATATATTGAAACTCAACCCTGTTGATAATGTCTAATCCTATCACTCACTTTATACTTTGCCTGATTTCCTAATGTCTCTATTGATATCTGCTTTCCTACATATTTTCCCCAGTTCATCATTGTGACTCATTCTTCACATGTGCTGACATTTACATTCATTCTCTAACCGAAACCCTATTACTAAAGAACTTTTGGTCCAAATCCTATACTCACTCTTCTTCCTAAACCTACGGACTATATTCCTAATCCTACTGACTATCCCTTTTTGACTGGATGTTCTCTTCTACATTCAATCATCCAAGTAAAGGTCGGTCGAGTGTCGGAAGAGGAGACCACCAAGAATCTATCTCATGTAACAGCAAAGGGTTTATTGGGGGTCCAGCATGCTGGGACTCAGAGTTCACTTGAAAAGAGTAGAGAGCCCTGAGAACAGCTTAAGCAGAGGTTAAATACTTTCCCTTGCGAGTGCAGGGAGGGAAGTTTATTGATGTGTCAGGGCGAGTGGTCAATTTGCATGCAACCTGGTGAAGGAGTACATTCTGCAGTTTGACAGTTGGGGACAGCACATTCTGGGAACAAGATTGGCAAACATTTCTCAAGATTTCAACAGTGTTTTGTTAAGCGTACAGAAAAACAGGAAGTGACAACTACATATTTTATTAACCTTTCATTCGACACTTCTTTTTCTGGCTACTTTTAATCATAAAAATGATCATTGGGGGGTGTCACATTCTATGTCTGCTAGTGGGGTATTACCATTAGTTTAACTTGTCCAATTTGAGCTTGGAGAAAATAAATTACATGGTTGAGCAAGCAGGGTTTAATAGTTAGCAATAATATGAGGATTATTATTGGACCGGCCAGCCGACAAGACAAGACAAGACAATAAAGACAAGACAAGACAATAAAGACAGGATATGGAAGTCCAACACTGAGACCAGGACTTAGTAGTTGGCAGAACCCGATCGGTTGGCAATAACGAATCTGAAACAAAATATCACTGAGTCATGGAGACTATTGTTCCTCAATTTTCTGAGTCCTCTATGACGTCACCCAGGGACTTGGCCTGTGGCTCTGTGACATGATTGTCAGCCATCGTTGGAGAGAGCTCACGCTCTTCATTGACATCCATTTTGCCAAGCCCTGACCTGAAACCTGACCAGAAAGAGGCACCTTACTTACCCTGAGAAGAGTTTGTTGGGGTCTCTTGTCCACCGCTGCCGGATCTCAGTGGAACCTCCATATGTAAAGGTCCGGTGACAATCGGGGGAAGAGACCACCAAGAGACTGTCTCATGCAAAAGCAAAGGGTTTATTGGGCGTCCAGCATGCTGGGGCTCAGAGCTCACTTGAATAGAGCAGAGAGCCCAGAGAACAGCTTAAGCAGAGCTTATATATTTCCCTTGGACAGGGCAGGGGGGTAAGTTTATTGATGGGTCCGGGCGAGTGAGCGGTTTGCGTGCAACCGGTTGAGGGAGTACATTCTGCAGTTTGGCAATTGGGGACAGCACATTCTGGGAATAAGATTAGCAAACAGTTCTCAATATTTCAAAAGTGTTTTGTTAAGCATACAGAAAAACAGGAAGTGACAAGTACTTATTTTATTAACCTTTCACTGCGAACTATACTTTGCCAGAATTCCTAATGTCTCTATTGTGTTTGTTAAAGTTCATTTTTATTCAAACCTGGTACGTTATTATTTCTTCAGTTCATGGACATCATAAGATATTTCCTTTCATTCACAAGTTCACAAATTTATAAACATTTGGTTCACTTTCAATCACTTCCTCCTTCGGAAGACATATGTTCCTCCATGTTTCTTGACTGGTCTTTTTACTAGACTTCTTTCTAAACATATTATTTTCGATTCCATAATCATTTTTGAGGCAAAACTCACACACTATTCATGATAAATGATAACCCTAACATTACAATTAGATATATAACTGGTTGGAATGAATGTATGTATATCAATATAAGATTTTCTATATATTTTCAGATATCAATACAATCCATTATTTAAATATGGAACCAGTTATATAATTTATTCACAGTATGGTCTATTAATGCATCATCTCTATATTCATCAAAACAGGGTAAACCTAATAGTATCCCCAGTACTAATTTATAAGTTTTCAAAATATTGCTCACAGAAATGGTGAAAGAAATACTCATGTCACCTTAGCTACATATACATATTATCACACTAATATTCTGGACACAAAATGCAAAGGTCACACAGAACATAATTTAAGCTAAGTATCCCAATCAAGGGCCCAAAGTCCTTCTGGGCTTCAAATATTACCTAGATTTCTGTTTTCATACTTATATTTCACCTCCATGTTCTTGTAAATATCACAGGTTCCCAATATCATTATTCATCCAGCAAAATGATTCATAACCCAAATCGAACATGCTATTAACCCTAACCATTCTGTAAACTGAGATTGTTCACTCAATCTCACTTTACAGAAGAGCAGGGACAAAGTTAGTATTACAATACAGGAAGTTAGGAGATCTTCCACCTGCTGAGTACCTCAAAATCCATGCAGAAATGATCCCTGGAGAAGACGTAGGCAGCTATGAAGGACCTGAGACAGCAAAAGTCATCTTCCTTTGCAAACAACCCGATCAGGATGAAAGGATGTGTCTGAATCATCCTATCTCTTCTAAATGTAGGGAAGATGTATGAAACCAGGCATGTGTGGAGAGCTGTTCCCAGGTGCCTATGTTTCTATACCATTCTAACTTGTGAAAGTGTCACAGGAAATAGAGGCAACCTCCTTTTCCTGAGACACTAGGAAGCAACTGTTAGGACAAAGTGGTGGCCAAGACAGTGGCCTCATTCATTTTCTGAAGAAAGTGACCTCACCTCACTTTTTTCATGATGGAACTCTCTGAATTTTGTGATCCAGGAAGCCAGGCACCAAGAGCCAGTACCAGTCCCAGTCCAAGTGGGCTCACTTGTTTGGATTTACCAAGTAAAGAGTCAGTCTTTCTTGGTACCTACTGATGTGAGGGTGGCCAAATGCCAAGAAAGCTTTGAAGAGGGTCCTTTCCTGAGAGGGCAGGAAATGGCTCACCACTGCCTCCTGAAAACTTCACAGAATTGGCCAAGGAGACCAGATCTGAGACAGGACCGGCCATTTCTCGGGAACATTCTATGGCCTACTCGTCAGAGGACACTCCGGATAGTCACAGACATACTTGGGGAAGGAGGTGACTTTGTGTGTGTGGATGTCAGTTTGTGGATTTGTCTCATATTCTGAGAATAGGTAAAAAAGGAGGTTTGTTTGGTTTGGAGTGGACTGTTTCTAGTAAGTCATCTGACAAGGAGACTGTTTCTATGTCTGTGTATCCCACTGTGTCCTTAGTTGTAGATATTAGAAAAGAAAATGGCTCACTGGGTGTGTCCTGTCTAGTAGAAAGCTTCACAGCATTCATCCTGCCCAATTAATGAATGGACTGAGGCTTGACTTATCCATGGGCAACACCTAGTATCATCCTAAGTTCTTGAATTCTTCCTGAATTCTGGCAACTCTCCAGAAAGGCTCATGGTTTTTTGTCCAAGATATGTACCACCTCCAAGCTCTGTGACATGGCCATGTACTAGTTAGCTGAAAGGAATGGCGAGCACACCGGAAAACTCAGATATTGGTGTGACCAGGAAAGTCTCTATGGTGAAACCTGGCTTAGGGCCTTTTGCTTAACTATTGTTCTGTTGCCCTGAATGTCAGGAACCTCTTTGCCTCAAGCCACCCCTTTATAAAGCCAGAAGAAAACAATTTTCAAATGGAAATGAATGGGCATCACCTGTGCCTCTTTGATGAATTGTTTTGGAAATGGTTATGTCTGAATCAGACTCTGGGCCCTGTGTGAGGCTGTGGCTTAAATTGTCAGCACCCCTTGCTGATCATGAGTGTACCAGACAGTGCCTTGATTGACTGGGATTTATGAAAATGGTGTAGAACAGAGATGCCATTAAGTTGGACCCTCCTGAGTAGTGAGCCCTGAGCTGTGGTGTGCAGGTGTGTGATAAATCTTCTGTGGTTGCGCCATGTGGTTTTGCCATTGAATTCCAAATGGTTTGTCACTGACACGGTGCAGTGACCAGACACTTATATGTAAAGGTGTCTTGTTAAATGGATAGTTTTCAGGGCAATGTGCAGAATCAGGTTGCTATGGAGAAGGGGGCAAGTTATGTGGGAATGAAGCCTGGTTGGTGCATTTTCTTGTAGACCCTGAAAAACCACAAATGACAGAACTCCCTCCAGGACTGTGTTCCAGTTGAACTCCTTGTATTTTGTGAGGCAAATACCAAACTCTCAGTGCTGCAGCAGGAAACTCTACGAAAATGGAGGATGAACAAAAGGCTTCACAGTCCACACAGGGAGACACTTAGACCCCAGTGGCCACAGTTTACATACGAAGAGAGAATTCAGCACTGCTGCCTCATGTGTATTGGAAAGCAAGAAAGAATGTCCTCCAGGTCACATAGATGCAGACCCAGCTTTGATGATCTCACTACAAAGGAAGCTAAAGCTACTGACAACATATATTTCAAGTGCCCATCCTCAGAGGCAGTTTCTCTAGAAGTCTTTAGGCCAGCAGACCTCCATGTTTGTGGAGTGTTTACCCTGTCCCTTACTTTGGGATACTCCTCTACCACCTCCAAGTTTGTGAACTCCTGAATATTTTCCATTCCAGATATGTATTTACAGATTTTCTAACTCTTCTCCTCTAATTGTTTCTTATTTGGCGTGAAGGTAACGTCAAGGAATTGTTCTGGATGAGAGTGGGAAGATTTTTGTGTAGCACATATTTGCATACACATTGGATTCATTTTCCAATTTTCCATTCCAAAGACTGAATCCCTGACACTAACACATACCCTACCAAACTCTGACTACTAATCCTAATATGATGAAGAAAAATAACCCAAACAGAATAGAAATACAAGCACTTCTGAAGAGGCATGGTGTATAGTTGGACTTGCCTTTTGCATGATAAAGTGTAGGTGTTATAAACCTAGTCAATTTTTCATTGAAATAGTTCTCCATGTGTTTTTTTTCCTTTAATATTTATTGTTGGTTCTACAAAACATTACATAGTTCTTGACATGTCATATTTCACACTTTGATTCAAGTAGGTTATGAACTTCCATTTTTCTTCGTATACAGATTGCAGTATCTCATCAGTTACACATCCACTATTTTACATATTGCTATACTAGTGTCTGTTGTATTCTGCTGCCTTTCCTGTCCTCTACTATCTCCCATCCCCTCCCCTCCAATCCTCTCTCTCTACCCCATCTATTGTAATTCATTTCTTCCACTTGTTTTTGTCCCCTTTCACCTCACTTCATCTTGTATTTAATTTTGTATAACCATGAGGGTTTCCTTCCATTTCTATGTAATTTTCCTTCTCTTTCCTTTTCCCTCCCACCTCTCACCCCTGTTTAATATTAATCATCTTCTCATGCTCTTCCTCCCAACTCTGTTCTTAGTTACTCTCTTTATATCAAAGAAAACATTTGGCATTTGTTTTTTAGTGATTGGCTATCTTCACGTAGCATAATACGTTCTAATGCCATCGATTTCTCTGCAAATTGTATGATTTTGTCATTTTTTAATGCAGAGTAATACTCCATTGTGTATAAATGCCACATTTTTTTTTAATCCATTCATCTATTGAAGGGCATCTAGGTTGGTTCCACAGTCTTCCTATTGTGAATTGTGCTGCTATGAACATAGATTTATCAGTGTCCCTGTAGCATGCACTTTTTGGGTCTATAGGGATTAGACCGAGAAGGGGAATTGCTGGGTCAAATGGCGGTTCCATTCCCAAGTTTCCAAGAAATCTCCATACTGCTTTCCAAATTTGCTGCACCAATTTGCAGTCCCACCAGCAATGTACAGGTGTACCCTTTTTCCCACATCCTCGGCAGCACTTGTTGTCGTTTGACTTCATAATGGCTGCCAAGCTTACTGCAGTGAGATGGTATCTTAGGGTGGGTTTGTTTTGCATTTCTCTGAATGCTCCAGATGGTGAGAATTTTTTGATGTACTTATTGATTGATTGTATGTCCTCCTCTGAGAAGTGTCTGTTCAGTTCCTTGGCCCATTTTTTGATTGGGTAATTCAT
This sequence comes from Callospermophilus lateralis, assembly GCF_048772815.1. Taxonomy (NCBI): domain Eukaryota; kingdom Metazoa; phylum Chordata; class Mammalia; order Rodentia; family Sciuridae; genus Callospermophilus; species Callospermophilus lateralis. Next base: position 67,035 of record NW_027513645.1, on the reverse strand, counting down.
TTGCTTATTGTTTAATTTTTTGAGTTCTTTGTATAACTCTGGATATTAGGGCTCTATCTGAAGTGTGAGGAGTAAAGATTTGTTCCCAGGATGTAGGCTCCTTTTTTACCTCTCTTATTGTTTCTTTTTCTGAGAAAAATCTATTTAGTTTGAGTAAGTCCTGTTTGTAGATTCTAATTATTAACTCTTATGCTATGGGTGTCCTATTGAGGAATTTGGAGCCCGACCCCACAGTATGTAGATCATAGAAAAAGTTTTCTTCTATCAGATGCCGTGTCGCTGATTTGATATCAAGCTCCTTGATCCATTTTGAGTTAACTTTTGTGCATGGCGAGAGAAAGGGATTCAGTTTAATTTTCTTACATATGTAATTCCAGTTTTTCCAGCACCATTTGTTGAAGATGCTATCCTTCCTTCAGTTTATGCTTTTAGCTCCTTTATCAAATATAAGATTGCTGTAATTTTGTGGATTGATTTCTGTGTCCTCTATTCTGTACCATTGGTCCACCCGCCAGTTTTGGTACCAGTACCATGCTCTTTTTGTTACTATTGCTCCGTAGTATAGTTTGAGGACATGTATCGCTATACCGCCTGATTCACACTTCCTGCTTAGAGTTGTCTTTGCTATACTGGGTCTTGTATTATTCCATATGAATTTCATAATTGTTTTATCTATTTCTACAGGAAATGCCGTTGGGATTTTGATTGGCATTGCATTAAACCTATAGAGAACTTTTGGTAATATCGCCATTTTGATGATGTTAATTCTGCCTATCCATGAACAGGGTATATTTTTCCATCTTGTAAGATCTTCTTCTATTTCTCTCTTTAGGGTTCTGTAGTTTTCATTGTGTAAGTCTTTCACATCTTTTGTTACGTTGATAACCAAATATTTTATTTTGTTTTTTTTGAGGATACTCTCAATGGAGTGGTTGTCCTCATTTCCGTTTCAGAGGATTTGTTGCTGATATTCAGGAATGCTTTTGATTTATGATTGTTGATTTTATATCATGCCACTTTGCTGAATTCATTTATTATCTCTAATAGTTTCTTGTAGACCCTTTTGGGTCTACTAGGTATAGAATCATGTCATCTGCAAATAGTGATAATTTAAGTTCTTCTTTTCCTATTTTTATGCCTTTAATTTCTTTCATTTGTCTAATTGCTCTGGCCAGTGTTCGAGAACTATGTTGAACAGAAATCGTGAGAGAGGGCATCCCTGTCTTGTTCCAGATTTTAGAGGGAATGCCTTCAATTTTTTCTCAATTCAGAATGATACTAGCCTGAGGCTTAGCATAGATTGCTTTTACAATATTGAGGTATGTTCCTGTTATCCCAGTTTTTCTAGAGTTTTAAACATAAAGGGATGCTGTACTTTATTGAATGCTTTTTCTGCATCTATTAGGGTGATCATATGGTTCTTATTTTTAAGTCTATTGATGTGGTGAATAACATTTATTGATTTCCGTATATTGAACCAGCCTTGTATCCCAGGAATGAATCCTACTTGATCATGTTGCACAATTTTTTAAATATGTTTTTGTATCTGATTCGCCAGAATTTTATTGAGGATTTTTGCATCTAGGTTCATTAGAGAGATTGGTCTGTATATTTGTTTCTTTGAAGGGTCTTTGTCTGGTTTAGGAATCAGGGTGATATTGGCCTCCTCTGCTGTATACCCATTCGGTCCTGGGCTTTTCTTAGTTGGTAGTCTTTGGATGGTTTCTTCTATTTTCTCAATTGATATTGGTCTGCTTAGGTTGTCTATATCCTCCTGACTCAATCTGGGCAGATCATATGACTTAAGAAATTTATTGATGCCTTCACTATCTTCTAATATAATTTCTGATTATCTTCTGTATTTCAGAAGTGTCTGTTGTGATATTGCCTTTTTCATCCCTTATGATAGTAATTTGAGTTCCCTCTCTTCTTCTCTTCATTAACATGGCTAAGAGTCTGTCGATTTTATTAATTTTTCAACTTTTAGCATTTTCAATTTTTTCAATTGTTTCTTTTGTTTCGATTTCATTAATTTCAGCTCTGATTTTAATTATTTCTTGCCTTCTACTTCTTTTTCTGTTGTTTTGCTCTTCTTTTTCTAGGATTTTGAAATGAACTATGAGATCATTTATTTGTTGTTGTTTTTTTTTTCTTTTTTTAAGGAAAGAACTCCAAGCAATGAATTTTCCACTTAGAACTGCTTTCAATGTGTCCCATAGATTCTGATATGTTCTGTCTGTCTTTTTCATTTATGTCTAAGAATTTTTTTTTTTTCTCCTTGATGTCTTCAATAACCCATTGATCATTCAGTACGTATTGTTCATTCTCCAAGTGATGCATGAATTTTCCTTCCTTCTTTTATTGTTGATTTTCAGTTTCATTCCATTACGATCAGATAAGATGCCTGGTATTATCTATACTCCTTTATATTGTCTAAGAGTTGTTCTGTGACATAATATATGATCTATTTTTGAGAGGTATCCATGTGCTGCTGAGAAAACAGTGTAACTGCTTGATGTTGGGTGGTATATTCTATATATGTTAATTAAGTCTAGGTTATTATTTGTGTTATTGAGTTCTATAGTTTCCTAATTCAACTTTTGTTTGGAATATCTGTCCAGTAGTGAGAGAGGTGTGTTGAAATCTCCCATGATTATTGTATGGTGGTCTACCAGACTCTTGAACTTGAGAAGAGTTTGTTTGATTAACATAGCTGAACCATTGTTTGGGGCACATATATTTATGATTGTTATGTCTTGTTGGTGTATGGTTCCCTTGAGCAATATGTAGTGTCCCTCTTTATCCCTTTTGATTAACTTTGTCTTGAAATCTATTTTATTTGATATGAGTATGGACACTTCTGCTTGTTTCCGAAGTCAATATGAGTGATATGATTTCTCCCAACCTTTCACCTTTAGTCTATATATGTCTTTTCCTATCAAATGTGTCTCCTGTAGGCAGAAAATTTTTGGGTCTTCTTTCGTGATCCATTCTACTAGCCTGTGTCTCTTAATTGGTGAGTTTAAGGCATTAACATTTAGGGTTATTTTTGAAATATGGGTTGTTCTTCCAGCCATATTTGTTTATTTATGTTACTAAACATGGTTTGTTTTTCTCTTTGATTATTTTTCGCCCCTTTACTGTACTACCTCCCACTGTTGGTTTTCATTGTTATTTTCCATTTCGTCTTCCTATAATGTTTTGCCAAGGATCTTTTGAGGAGATGGTTTTCTAGCTGCAAATTCTTTTAACTTTTGTTTATCATGGAAGGTTTTAATTTCATCTTCCATCCTGAAGCTTAAAATCGCTGGATACACAATTCTTGGTTGGAACCCAATTTCTTTCAGTGATTGAAATATGTTATTCCAGGATCTTCTAGCTTTCAGAGTCTGTGTTGAAAGATCAGCTGTTATCCTGATTGGTTTACCCCTAAATGTAATCTGCTTCCTTTCTCTTGTAGCTTTTAAAATTCTCTCTTTATTCTGTATGTTTGGCATCTTCATTATAATATGTCTCGGTGTTTATCTCTTATGATTTTGCACATTTGGCGTCCTGTAGGCTTCTAGGATTTGGGATTCTGTCTCATTCTTCATGTCTGGAAAGTTTTCTCATATTATTTCATTGAATAGATTGCTCAATCCTGTGGTTTGGACCTGTATACCTTCCTGTATCCCAATTACTCTTTAGTTTGGTCTCTTCATGTTATCCCATATTTCTTGGATGTTCTGCTCATGGTTTCTTAACAGTCTTGCTGAGCTTTCTATGTTCTTTTCAAGTTGAAATACTTTGTCTTCATTGTTCTAAGTGATCTATTCTGCTGGTAGTATTCTCAATTGAGTTTTTAAGTTGGTTTATTGCTTCCTGCATTTCTATGATTTCTGTTTGTGTGTTTTTTATAACCTCTATCTCCCTGTATAGTTGATCTTTTGCTTCTTGGATTTGTTTTTGTAATTCATTGTCAAAGTGATCTTTCATTGTCTGATTTTGCTGTCTAATGTCTCCCTGGAGACTTCAGATCATCTGAAGCAAGTATATCCTGATTCTTTATCTGACATTCCATATGCTGCAGATATTACCTCTTCTAATGTTGAGTTGACCTGCGTTGCTTGTGGTCCTTTCTTTCCTTGTCTTTCCCTACTGTTCACGTTTTTTTCGGCTTGGTGAAACTTTTGTGTTATTGAATTTTACCCCTAAATGTTTATATTGCTATTGTATTCTTGAAAAGTCTCCCTCACAGGCGTAAGCAGTGGCTCTGCCCCTCCTCCAATTGGGGCAATGTGCCTACCACACCAGCACGCCGCTGGGCCTGTTCTGCCTCTTGGTAGCTGGTCCGCCTACCTTGCAGGAGCGGGCAGTTGATCTACCCCTCTGCGGGTGCTGGTCCTGTTCAGCCAGTGGGTAACAGGTCCAGCTACCTTGCAGGCACAGGCGTCGGCTCTGCCCCTCCGCGCTCCGCTGGGCCTCTTCTGTCTGTGGGTTGCAGGGCTGTCTACATTGCAGGCGTGAGTGGCATCTCTGCCCCCCCCCAAACCGGGGCGATGTGTCTACCACGCTGGTAGGTCGCTGGGTCTGTTCTGCCTCTGGGTGAGAGGTCTACCTGCTTTGCAGGCACGCGCAGCGGCTTGGCCCCTCCCCAAACCTGGTTATGTGTCTAGCACCCTGGCGGGGCCTAGCACCTGGTCTGTCGGTGTTCGCAGGTCCACCTACTTCGCAGGCGCGGGGGCCGGCTCTGCCCCTCTGAAGGCAGCTGGGCCGCTTCAGCTGGTGGGTCGCAGGTTCACCTATCTTGAAGTCACAAGGGGTGTCTCTGCCCCTCCGCGGGTGTCTGGGCCTGTTCTGCCTGTGGGTCGCATGTCCGCGTTCCTTGCACGCGTGCAGTGGCTCTGCCCAACCCCCAACCAGGGTGATGTGTCTTTCACGATGGCGGGCCGCTAGGCCTGTTCTACGGGTGGCTCGCAGTTCCGCCTACCTTACAGGCGCGGTTGGCGGCTCTGCCCCTCCCTTCTCCATGTGTTTCTAAAGTTAACAAATATGAGAATTCCTGTCTCCATTTCTCTGTACCCTATTCAGCACATGCATTTTTATATTCACATATAGAATCCTACCTGGTATCACATGTACATACTTGTGAGGTTGCTGACTTTGCAAATACAAATTGTGAGAAGGGATCACTCCTCCTAAATGCTGTTGGAACTTACAATTCAAACTATGGGTGAGCTCCCTAGTTGAACAACATTATACATAAATCGATGCTCAGAAAAATGAAGATTTTTGGATTTGTGGATGATATATAATTCATGATGTATTTCGATTGGCATATATATTGCTACTTTTTAATGTATACGTGTGTGTGTGTGTGTTTGCATATATATATGTATAAACTCTCCAGATTTTTCAAAATATGAAATGTATGTGTCTTATTATATACTCCCTAAATTCATTGATGTTCATGAATGTGGATTTATATTCAACTTTTCATAAGAATGTTCTCAGAAATATTAATCCACCTGAAATACATATTTGTTTCCTAATACTGAAAACTAACTTCAGTGAATGGTGCATACAAATCCTAATATTGCTATAGTAAATGACTCAGTTTAACGTCAATGCAAGTAGATTCCTATGGGACATGATATGTATTTTGACGTTCATTTTTATTCAAAACTGGTACATTAATATTTCTTCAGTTTTTGCACATAATAGAATACATATTTCATTCACAAATTCACAAATTTATAGGCATTTTTTTCACTTTCAATTACTTCCTGCTTCAGAACATACGTATTCCCCCAGGTTTCTTGACTGCTCTTTTAATGAGACTTCTTTCCAAGCACATTATTTTCAATTTCCATAATCATTTTAGAAGCAAAGCTCACACACACTTCATGATAAACCATAACAGTGATATTACCATTAGATGTATAACTGGTTGGAATGATTGTATGAATATCAATATATGATTTCCAATATATATTCAGATATCAATTCAATCCATTATTTAAATTTGGAACCAGTTATATTATTTATTCACACTATGGTCTATTCATGCATTATCTTTATATTCATATAACACAGAGTATACCTATTTGTACCCACAATACTAAATTATATGTCTTCAAAATATTGCTCCCAGAAATGGTGGAAGAAATACTCATGTCACCTGATCTATATATACATTAATCACAGTAATATTGTGGAAACAAAAAGCAAGGTCACACTTATGATTGTACCAAATCCTAAATGGAAAGTGAGCATGGATTAAAAAAAAATCCATGTCCAGGTTGCCTAATGCTCTCAAAAGTGAATCCTATTGGTGACTACATATTTGTTTCTTCCTGAAATTACATATTCAACCTCAACCCTGTTGAAAATGTCTAATCCTATCACTCACTTTATACTTTGCCTGATTTCCTAATGTCTCTATTGAAATCTGATTTCCTGTATTTTTTTTCCCATTTCATCATTATGACTGACTCTTCACATGTGCTGACATTTACTTTCACTCTCTACCCAAAACCCTATTGCTAAAGATCTTTTGGTCCAAATGCTATACACACTCTTCATTCTAAATCTAACGAATATCTTCCTAATCCACCAACTATCCCTTTTGGACTAGATTTTCTCTTCGACATTCAATCATCCAAAAGACAAGGTCCTATGCCATTGTATATCAATTAATCTGAGACACCTGTGCAGAACATAATTCAAAGCTAAGAATCCCAATAGTGGGGCCAATTCCCTTCTGTGCTTCAAAAATTACCTAGATTTCTTTTTTCATACTTATATTTCACCTATATATTCTTGAAAATATAGCAAAATTCCAATACCATTATTCATCCAAGAGAATGATTCCTAACCCAAATGGAAGCTGTTATTAACCTTAACCATACAATGTTTCCTCAATCTAACTTTACAGAAGAGGAGGGACAGAATTAGTCTTCCAATACAGGAGTGTAGGGGATCTTCCACCTGCTGAGAACCTCAAAGTTTCATGCAGAAATGATCCCTGGAGAAGATGTAGGCAGCTATGAAGGACCTGAGAGAGCAAAAGTCATCTTCCATGGCAAACAACCCAGTCAGGATGAAGGGATGTGTCAGAATTAGCCTCACTCTTCTTAATGTAGAGAAGATGGACCAAACCAGTCCAGTGTAGACAGCTGTTCCTGGCTGCCTATGGTTGATATACAATCCTCAGTTGTGAACGTATCACAGGAAATAGGGGCAGCCTCCATCTCATGGGAACCTTGGAAGCAAATTTTAGGACAAAGTGGTTTCCAAAGCAGTGACCTCATTCAGTTCACAAAGGAGGTGACCTTCCTCACTTCTTTGGTGATAGAACTCTCTGAACTTGGGATCCAGGAAGCCAGGCTACCAGAGGCAGTCCCAGTACCATTCCCAGTGGGCTCACTTATTTGGATTTACCAAGAACAGAGTCAGTCTTTCTTGGTACATACTGATGTGAGAATGGCCAAATTTCAGGAGAGCTCAGAAGAGGGGCCTTTCCTGAGAAAGCAGGAAGTTGCTCACAGCTGGCTCCTGACCACTTCACAGATTTGGCCAAAAAGACCAGATCTGAGACAGGACAGAACATTTCAGGGAACATAATAAGGCTCACAAGTCAGAGGACACTCCGGATAGTCACAGACCTCTTTGGGGGAAGGAGGTGCCTTTGTGGGTGTGGGTGTGAGTTTGTGGTTTTGTCTCATTTTCTGAGAATAGGTAAAAAAGGCGGTTTGTTTGGTTTGGAGTGGACTGTTCCTAGTAAGTCGTTTCACAAAGTGAGTGTTTCTATGTCTGTGTATCCCACTGTGTCTGTGGTTGTAGACATTTGAAAAGAGAATTCATCAATGGATGTGTCCTGTTTAGTAGAAACCTACCCAGCATTCATTCTGCCCAATTGATGAATGGACTGTGGCTTCCCTTATGGATGGGCAACACCTACTAATTTCCTAAGTTCCTGTTTTCTTCCTGATTCTGGCCACTCTCCAGAATAGGCTCATGGTTTTGTGTCCAAGATATGTACCACCTCCAAGCTCTGTGACAAGGCCATGTAATGGATAGCTAAAGGGAATGGCTAGCATCTCAAAAAACTCAGATATCAGTGTGACCAGGAAAGCCTCAGTGGAGAAACTCTGCTTTGGGTTTTTTGCTAACCAATTCTTCTCTTCCCCTGAATGTGAGGAAGGTCTTGGCCTCAAGACACCGCTTTGTGAAGCCTGAAGAAAACAGTTTTAAAATGGAAATAAATGGGCATCATCTGTGGCTCTTTGTTAATTTCTTTGGAAATGGATGTGTCGGAATCAGTCTCTTGGCCCTGTGTGAGGCTGTGGCTTAGGTTCTCAGCACCTGATGCATCTAAAGAATGATCCCATGTGTGCATCCAAAACCAAAATGGGAAAGAGATCAGTAATTGTTGATGAAGTCTCTCGCCTTCCTCTCTTAGGTTCCTGACCACCATCAAGTGAGAATAGAGATCCTTTGAATCAAATGAGTTCTTCTAAGCCCTGCAAAGGCTATCCCATACATGCTTGTGTTTTCTCATGACTCCAAATCACATAAAGAATCTATACCTGACAGTCAGTAGGCCTCAAATTGGAGAAGCAGAGCAGTATTAAAGGAAGGCATTTTTGATCCCTTGTGGTTCACAGGAAGGGTGTACAGGCCACCCTGCCTTTAGGAAAATGACGGGCAAGCGAGGTTATTTGGACTCTGTGTTGGGCTGCGCCCCTCATGGAAACATCCAGACAGAGGTTATGAGGAGTGTCTATATGGAAGAAGATGAGGGCCATGTGGGAGTGTTTTGGTTTTAATTGTGGTTATTTGTGTGGAAGTTGGAAGCGATGACTGGGTCCACCTGGGCTTGAACTCTGGTGTGATACCCTATAGAGACTGAGTCCTGGAACTGAACTCAGAGAAGTATTGCCATGAATTGTGTTGGGATATTAGGAGGCCACACATGAGAGTCACCATTGGAAACTGAGATCTATTCCCAGTGTGGCTTTCCACAGAGCACTGGGAATCTCAGCCAAGGTATCACATAATTTTATTCTGAAACACTTGGCAGCAATAGTTGAGAGTCAAAACACAAATGCACTTCACATTGTAGACCTCAATGGGCCTGGCTTCATGTGGCCTTTTGGCCACTCTTTGGGAAATCTTGGCAGTGAGAGTTCTCCAGATCGTTCTTTGAAATGAGCTTCTTCACCATTTAATGGTTACCGAATTAAATGAAACACTCAGTGCCTCCAACTTCAACCTTGAAAGATGGGCTCGATAAATACCATGAAATTTTTGAAATTCCCATATCCAGGAGGCACTGGAGAACCATTGGATATCCTGTTGGTGATCATGAGTGTACCAGACAGTGCCTTGATTGGCTGGGTTTCACGAAAATGGTGTAGAACAGAGATTCCAGTAAGTTGGAGCCTGCTGAATAGTGGGCCTAGAGCAAAGGTGGGCATGTGTGAGATAAAACATCTGTGGTGCTTCCATGTGGATTTCCCAATGGCTTCCAAATGGCTTGTGACTGACATGGTGCAGCCAGCAGACCCTTATATGTAAATGATTCTTGTTATATGGGTAAGTTTCAGGGCAATGTTCAGAATCAGGTTCCTATGGTCAAGGGGTCAAGCTATGTTGGACAGAAGCCTGGTTTGTGCATTCTCCTGCAGACCCTGTCCCACCACACGTGACAGAACTCCCTCCAGCACTGTGTCCCAGGTGAACTCCTTGTATTTCGTGAAGGAAATACTGAACTCCCAGTGTAGCAGCCAAAAATATCACAAAAATTGGAGGATGATCAAATGGCTTCACAGTCCACATGAGGAGACACTTAGCCCCAAGTGGCCACAGTTGACCCCGAAAGAGAGAATTCAGCAATGCTGCCTCATGATCATTGGTAAATAAGAAAGCATCTCCTCCAGGTCACATAGATGCAGACCCAGCTTTTATGGTCTCACTACAAAAAAAGCTAAAGCTCCTGACAACAACATATATTTCAAGAGCCCAACATCAGAGCCAGTTTTTCAAGAAGCCTTTAGGCTAGCAGAGCTCCATGTTTTTGGAGTGTTCACATTGTCCCTTACTATTGGAATCTCGCCTTCTACCTGCAAGTTTGTGAACTCCTGAGCATATTAAATTCCAGATATGTATTCACAGATTTTCTTACTCATCTCCTCTACATGTGTTACTTGGGACGAAGTTAAGGTCAAGGCATTGTTGTGGATGAGAGTCGGAAGATTTTTGTGTAGCACATATTTGCATACACATTGGATTCATTTTCCAATTTTCCTTTCGAAATACTGAATCCCTGAAACTAACCCATACCCTACAAGACTCTGACAACTAATCCTAACGTAATGGAGAAAAATAACCCAAATAGAACAGAAATACAAACATATCAGAGGAGGCATGGTGTACCATTGAATGAACTTTTCCATTGTATAGGGAAGGAGTTTTAAATCTAGTCAATTTTTTGTTGAAAGAGTTGTCCATGTATTTTTAAACTTATCAAATATATGAATTCCTGTCTCCCCCATTTCTTTGTATCCTATTCAGCACATGTATTTTTATATGCACATATAGAATTGTACCTTGTATCACACATATATTCTTGTGAGGTGGCTGACTTGGCAGATACAAATTGTGAGAAAAGTTCACTCCTCCTAAACGCTGTTGGAACTGAAAATTCAACCTATGGGTGAGCTTCCTAGTTGAACAACATTATACATAAATCCATGTTCAGTAAAATGAATATTTTTGGATACGTGGATGATATATATTTCATGATGAATTTCGATTGGCATATATATTGCTAGTTTTTAATGTCTGTGTGTGTTTGTATATATATATATATATATATATATATATATATATATATATATATATATATATATACTGTCAAGATTTTTCAAAATATGAAATATATGTGTATTTTGGCCACTCTTTGGGAAGCCTTACCTGTGAGAGTTCTCAAGAGCTTTCATTGAAATGATTTTCCTCAACATTTAATGGTTCCTGAATGAATTGAAACCCACAGTGCCTCCAACTTCATCCTTGAAAAATGGCTCTATAAATACCATGAAATTCCCCTGACCAGGTGGCACTGGAGAACCTTTGGATGTCTTGTTGCTGATCATGAGTGTACCAGACAGTGCCTTGACTGACTCGATTTCATGAAAATTGTGCAGAACAGAGATGCCAGTAAGTTGGAGAGTGCTGAGAAGTGGGCCCATGGCTGTGGTGTGCAGGTGTATGATAAAACATCTGTGGTGTGGCCATTTGGGTCTGCCATTGACTTCCAAATGGCTTGTGGCTTACATGGTACAGCTAGCCGACCCTTATCTGTAAAGGCATCTTGTTATATGTAAAGGTTTCAGGACAATGTTCAGAATCAGTTTGCTATGGATAATGTTTCAAGTTATGTGGGATAGAAGTCTGGTTGGTGAATTCTCCTGTAGACCCTGACCCTCCACACGTGACAGAACTCGCTCCAGCACTGTGTCCCAGTTGAACTCCTTGTATTTCATGGAGGAAAAACCAAAAGCCCAGTGCAGCAGCAAGAAACACCACGAAAATTGTAGGATGGCCAATTGGCTTCACAGTCAAGACGGGGAGACACTTACCCCTCCGTGGCCACAGTTTACCTTCAAAGGAAGAATTGAGCACTGCTGCCTCATGTTCTTTTGGAAAATAAGAAACCATGTCCTCCAGGTCAGATAAATGAAGACCCATCTTTGATGGTATCACTACAAAGGAAGCTAAAGCTCCTGACAACAACATATATTTCAAGTGCCCAACCTCAGAGGCAGTTTCTCAAGAAGTCTTTAGGCCAGCAGAGTTCCATGAATTTGGACTGTTTATCCTGTCCCTTAAGTTTGAAAACTCCTCTAAAATGCCCAAGCTTGTGAACTCCTGAGCATTTTCCATTCCAGATATGTATTCACAGATTTTCTAACTCTTGTCCTCTAATTGTATCTTACTTGGGTGAAGGTAATGTCAAGGCATTGCTCTGAATGAGAGTGGAAAGTTTTTTTGTAGCGCATATTTGCATACACAATGGATTCATTTTCCTTTATTTCCATTTGAATTACTGAATCCATGACACTAACGCATACCCTACTAGACTCTGACTACTAATGCTAATATGATGGAGAAAAATAACCCAAACAGAATAGAAATACAAGCAGTTCAGAAGAGGCATGGTGTATAGTTGGACTTGCCTTTTGCATGATAAAGGGTAGTTGTTAAAAATCTGGTTAATTTTTAATTGATATAGTTCTCCATGTGTTTTGAAAGGTATCAAATATGTGAATTCCTGTCTCCCTTTCTCTGTTGCCTATTCAGCACATGTATTTTTATATGCACAAATAGAATCCTACCTGGTACCACACGTACATTATTGTGAGGTGGCCTACTTGGCAGATACAAATTGTGAGAAGAGATCACTCCTCCTAAACGCTGTAGGAACTGAAAATTCAACCTATGCGTGAGCTTCCTAGTTGAACAACATTACACATAAATCCATGTTAAGTAAAATAAATATTTTTGGATCTGTGTATGATATGTATTTCATGATGAATTTTGATTGGCATATATATTGCTACTTCTTAATATCTCTGTATGTGTTTTGTGAAAAATCTGCACTCTATAGATTATTCAAAATATGAAATATATGTGTCTTATTATACACTCCTTAAATTCATTCATGTTCATGTATGAGACCACGGCTCATGCAACAGCAAAAGACATTTATTGAGGATCCAATCCAGTATGCTAGGGCTCCGTGGTCACTCAAGAAGGGAGAGCAGCCCAGATCTCCGAGCTGAGGTTGAGCAGTGCTTAAGTACACTTTTTGGGGAGGGCGAGACTTTACATATATCACAGTATCTTTTAAAAAATCATCATACACTGCGGGAAAATCAAACAACAAATCCTAAACATGATTAGTTCATTCATTGGTGGGAACATGTCAGGCAGGAGGGATAGGTCAGTTCTACAGCGGGGTACAGATTCAAATTGATTAGATTAGGCCCTGCGATGCATATGTGCCAAGCCACACAGGGTCCTAGGTTATTAAACAACCAGGCGATCAGGGGGAATATTTACTGGGCAGTCCAGAAATTGTCCTACAAGTAACAGGAATTTCAGATTTTTCATGTAGCATAGGAACTTAACAATACCTGGTCCTTTACATTTTAAATCAGGCCTTGAATCTTAGAAACTTTACAAACCCGGTCTTTTACACTTTAACTTTTACACTTTAATTTCAATTTCTTTTACCCTTAAAGATCACTCCTGGTTCACAAGATGGGTGTCCAAGCCACCCTGACATTAGGCAAATGAGGGGCAAGGGAGCTTATTTTGGACACTGTCTTGGGCTGTGCCCCTCATGGAAACCTCCAGCCATATGTTATGATGAGTGTCTTTATGGAAGAAGATGAGGGTCATGTAGGAGTGTTTTGGTTTTAATTGTGGTCATTTGTGTGGCGGTTGGAAGAGATGACTTGGTCCACCAGGGCTTGAACTCTGCTCTGATACTCCTTAGAGACTGAGTTCTGGAACTGACTTGAGAGAAGTATTGCCATGAATTGTTTTGGGATTATAGGAGGCCACACATGAGATTAGCCCTTGGAAACTGAGATCTAGGCCCAGGGTGGCTTTCCACCGAGCACTGGGAATCTCAGCCAGGGTAACACATGATTTTTTTACTGAAAGACTTGGAAGTCATAGTTGAGACTCAAAACACACATGTACCTCATACTGTAGACCTCAATGAGCCTGGCTTCATGTGAACTTTTGGGCACTCATTGGGAAGCCTTGCCTGTGAGAGTTCTTCAGAGCTTTCATTGAAATGAGCTTACTCACCATTTAATGGTTCCTGAATGAATTGAAACCCACAGTGCCTCCAACAACATCCTTGAAAAATGGCTATACAAATACCATGAAATTTTTGAAATTTCCATGACCAGGTGGCACTGGAGAAACTTTGGATGTCCTGTTGCTGATCATGTGTGTACCAGACAGTTCCTTGATTGACTGGTTGTCATGAAAATGGTACAGAACCGAGATGTCAGTAAGTTGGAGCCTGCTGAGTATTGGGGCTAGAGCAGTGGACTATACATTTGTGAATAAATATCTGTGGTGGGACCACGTGGATCTCCCTTTGGCTTCCAAAATACTTGTGACTGATATGGTGCAGGCAGCAGACCCTTATATGTAAAGGCATCTTGTTTTATTGAGAGGTTTCAGGGCAATGTTCAGAATCTGGTTGCTATAGTCAAGGGGAAAGCTATGTGGGATAGACCCATGTTTCGAACATTCTCCTGAAGACCCTGAGCAATCACACGTGTCAGAGCTCCCTCCAGAATTGTGTCCCAGTTGAACTCCTTGTATTTCATTAAGCCAATTCCAAACTCCCAGTGCAGCAGTAAGAAACACCACAAAAATGGAGGATGACCAAATGGCTTCACAGACCACACGGGGAGACACTTAACTCCCAGTGGCCACAGTTTACCAAGAAAGAATTCAGAACTGCTGCCTCATGTTCATTAGAAAATAAGGAACCATTTCCTCCAGGTCACATAGATGCAGACCCACATTTGATGGTGTCACAATGAGGAAGCTAAATCTCCTGACAACTTCATATATTTCATGTTCCCAACCTGAGAGGCATTTTCTCAAGAAGTCTTAAGGCCAGCAGAGCTCCAAGTTTGTGGAGTGTTTAACCTCTCCCTTACTTTTGGAAACTGCTCTACCACATCCAATGTTGTAAACTCCTGAACATTTTCAGTTCCACATATGTGATCACAGGTTTTCGAACTCCTCTCCACTAATTGTGTCTTACTTGGAGTGAAGTTAATGTAAAGGAATTGTTCTGGATGAGAGTGGCAAGATTTTTGTGTAGGACATATTTGCATACACATTAGATTTATTTTCCTATTTTCATTTGAAATACTGATCCCCGACACTAACACATACCCTAATAGACTCTGACTACTAATGCTAATATGATGGATAAAAAGAAAACTAACAGAATAGAAATACAGGCCTTTAATAGGAGACATGGTATATACTTGGAATTTCCTTCTGCTTTATCAAGGGTATGTGTTATAAATCTTGTCAAATTTTCATTGTAATATTTCTCCATGAGTTATATATATATATATATATATATATATATATATATATATATATATATATATATATATATATATATTATATATATATATATCTAGATTTTTCAAAATATGAAAAACATGTGTCTATTAAACACTATCTAAATTCATTCATATTCATGTATGTGGATATAAAATCAACTTTTCATAAGATTATTCTCAGAAACATTCAACCACCTTAAATACATATTTGTTTCCTCGTCCTGAGAACTAACTTCAGTGAATCGTGCTTACAAACCCTAATATTTTTACAGTAACTGACACAGTTTATCATCAAAGCAAGTAGATTCCTATAGGACATGATGTGGATATTGATGTTCATTTTTATTCAACAATGGGACATTAAAATTTCTTCATTTTATGCACATCGTAGGATATATATTTCCTCCACAGATTAGCAAATATATAGGCATTTGTTTCACTTTCAATCACTTCCTGCTTCAGAACACATGTATTCCTCCATGTTTCTTGACTGGTCTGTTCATGAGACTTCTATCCAAACACATTATTTTCGATTTCCTTTATCACTTTAGAAGCAAAACGGACACACACTTCATGATAAACCATCACTGTAATATCACCATTAGATGTATTACTGGTTGGAATGAATGATTATATATCAATAAAAGATTTTTTATATATTTTCTGATATCAATTCAATACATTGTTTAAAGTTTAACAAGTTATATTATTTATTCACAGTATGGTCTATTCATGCATTATCTCTATATTCATAGACACAGGGTACACCTGGTTGTACCCCCAATACTAATCTATACATATTTGAAATATTGCTCCCAGAAATGGTGGAGGAAATACTCATGTCACCTGATCTACATATGCATGTTATCACTGTAATATTCTGGACACAAAATGCAAAAGCCACACGTATGATTGTACCAAAGCCTAAAGGTAAACTGAACATGGATTACTAAAAACATCCCTGACCAGGTTGCCTAATGCTCTCAAATGTCAATACTATTGCTGGCTACATATTTGTTTCTTCCTAAGATTATATATTCAACCTCAAAACTGTTGAAAATGTTTAATTTTTTCACTCACTTGATACTTTTGCCTGATTTCCTAATGTCTCTATTGATATCTACTTTCCTACATATTTTCTGCAGTTTAACATTGTGACTGACACTTCACATGTGCTGACATTGACATTCACTCTGTAACGGAAACACTATTGCTAAAGATCTTTGGTCCAAATCCTATACTCGCTCTTCTTCCGAAACATACTGACTATCTTTCTGATCCTATCGACTATCCCTTTTTGAGTAGATGTTCTCTACTACATTCAATCATCCAAGGTACAAGATCCTATGCCATTGTATATCGATTTTTCTGAAACATGTATCTAGAACGTAATTCAAAGCTACGTATCGCAATCAGTTGCCCAATGCATTTCTGAGCTTCAAATCTTACCTAGATTTCTGTTTTCATACTTATATTTCATCTCTATATTCCTATAAATATTGCAGGTTCCCAATACCATTATTCATCCCGCATAATGATTCCTTACCCAAATCGAACTTGTTATTAACCCTAACCATACACTGTTGCTTCAATCTAAAATTACAAAAGAGCAGGGACAGAGTTCGCCTTACAATACAGGAATGTAGGGTATCTGCCAACTGCTGAGAACCTCAAAGTTCGATGCAGAAATAATCCCTGAAGAAGATGTCAGCAGCTATGAAGGACCTGTGAGAGCAAAAGCCATCTTCAATGGCAAACAATCTAGACAGGAAAAAGGGATGTGTATGCATCAGCCTCTCTCTTTTTAATGTAGAGAAGATTGACCTAACCAGACCTGCATGGAGAGCTGTTCCCAGGTGCCTATTTTGATATACAATTGAAACTAGTCAAATTTTCAAAGGAAGTAGGGGCAGCCTCTATCTAATGGAACCCTTGGAAGCAACGGTTAGGGCAAAGTTGTTGCCAAGGCAGTGACCTCTTTCAGTTCCTGAAGGAAGTGACCTACCTAACTTCCTTGGTGATGGAACATTCGGAAATTTTGATGCAAGAAGCCAGGCACCGAGAGCCAGTCCCAGTCCCTGTCCCAGTGGGCTCACTTGTTTGGATTTACCAAGTACAGATCATACCTTCTTGGTACCTACTGATGTGAGGATGGCCAAATGTCAGTAGAGCTCTGAAGAGAAGCTTTTCCTGAGATAGCAGGTAGTGGCTAACGGTTGGCTCCTCAAAGCATCACAGAGTTGGCCAAGGAGACAAGATCTGAGAGAGGAGAGGCCATTTTGTGGGGAACATAGTATGGCCCACCAGTCAGAAGACATTCTGGATAGTTACAGACCTACTTTTGGGAAGGAGGTGCCTTTGTGTGTGGGTGTGAGTTTGCGGTTTTGTCTCATGTTCTGAGAATAGGTAGGAAAGGTGGTTGGTTTGGTTTGGAGTCGACTGTTTCTAGTAAGTCTTTTGACAAGGCGACTTTCTATGTCTGTGTATCCACTGTGTCCGTGGTTTTAGACATTAGAAAAGAGAATGCATCAATGGAGGTGTCCTGTCTAGTAGAAAGCTTCCCAGCATTCATCCTGCTCAATTGATGAATGGACTGTGGTTTGCCTTATGGATCTTAAACACCTACTAACATCCTAAGTTCCTGTTTTCTTCCTGAATTCTGGCCACTCTCCAGAATAGGCTCATGATTTATTGTGCAAGATATGTACCACCTCCAAGCTCTGTGACATGTCCATGTTCTTGATAGCTGAAGGGAATGGGAACATCTCGGTAAACTCAGACATCAGTGTGAGCAGTAAAGTCTCAGTGGAGAAACCCTGCTTTGGTCCATTTGCTTAACGATGGTTCTATTGCCTTGAATGTCAGGAAGGTGTTTGCCTCAGGCCACCCTTTTGTGAAGCCTGAAGAAACAGTTTTCAAATGAAAATGAATGGGCATCTCCTGTGCCTCTTTGCTTAATTGCTTTGAAAAGGATGGTGTCTTAATCAGACACTAGGCCCTGTTTGAGGCTGTGGCTAAGATTCTCAGCTCCTGATAGATGTAAAGAAGATCCCATGTGTGCATCCAAAACCAAAATGGCAAAAAGATCAGTCATTGTAGATGAAGTCTCTTGCCTTCCTCTGATAGGTTCCGGAAATCCATCAAGTGAGAATAGGATTCCTATGGGTCAAATGAGTTATTCAAATCCTGCAGAAGTACTTGGGTTCTCTCATGATGCCAAATCACATAATGAATCTATACCTGACTGTCAGTAGGCCTCAAATTGGAGAAGCAGAGCAGCATTAACAGCAGGCCTATTTGATCACTCCTGGTTCAAAGGAAGGGTGTCCAGGCCACACTGAATTTAGACACATGGGGGCCAAGGGTGCATATTTTGGACATTGTCTTTGGCAGCGCCCCTCATGGAAACCTCCAGCTAGAGTTTATGATGAGTGTCTATACGGCTGAAGATGAGGGCCATGTGGGAATGTTTTGGTTTTAATTGTGGTCATTTGTGTGGCGGTTGGAAGAGTTGACAGGTTCCACATTGTCTTGAACTCAGGTGTGATTCCTCTTAGAGACTGAGTTCTGGAACTGACCTCAGAGAAGTATTGCCATTAATTGTTTTGGCATTGTAGGAGGCCACACATGAGAGTTGCCTTTGAAACCTGAGATCTAGGCCCAGGATGGCTTTCCTCAGAGAACTGAAAATCTCAGCAAGGATATCGCATAATTTTATTCTGAAAAACTTGGCAGCCATAGTTAATAGTCAAAAGACACATGGACCTCCCGTTGTAGACCTCCATAGGCCTTGCTTCATGTGACCTTTTGGCCAGTGTTTGGGAAGCCTTGCCTGTTAGAGTTCCTCAGAGCTTTCATTGAAATGAGCTTCCTCCCCATGTAATGGTTCCTTGAAGAATGGAAACCCCAAAGTGCCTCCAACTTCATTCTTGAAAAATGGATAGATAAATACCATGATATTTTTGAAATTCCCAATGACCAAGTGGCACTGGAGAACCATTGGATGTTCTGTTGCAGACAGTGGCTTGATTGTTGTGTTACAGACAGTGCCTTGATTGACTGGGTTTCATGAAAATGGTGCAGAACAGAGATGCCAGTAAGTTGGAGCCTGCTGAGTAGTGGGCCTAGAGCAGTGGTGGGCAGGTGTGTGATAATACAACTGTGGTGTCGCCATGTGGATCTGCCATTGGCTTCCAAATAGCTTGTGACTGACTTGGTACAGCCAGCAGACCATTATATGAAAAGGCATCTTGTTATATGGAGAGGTTTCAGGGCAATGTTCACAATCAAGTTGCTATGGTCAAGGGGGCAAGTTATGTGGGATAGAACCCTGGTTGGTGAATTCTCCTGCACACCCTGACCCAACACACGTGACAGAACTCCCTCCAGCCCTATATCCTAGTTGAACTCCTTGTATTTCATGAAGCAAATACCAACCTCCCATTGCAGCATCAAGAAACACCACAACCTCGCCAGCACTTGTTGTTGTTTGATTTCATAATGGCTGCCAATCTTACTGGAGTGAGAAAAGGGTTCTCTTGTACATTGCTGGTGGGGCTGCAAATTGGTGCGGCCAATTTGGAAAGCACTATGGAGATTCCTGGGAAAGCTGGGAATGGAACCACCATTTGACCCAGCTATTGCCCTTCTCGGACTATTCCCTGAAGATCTTAAAAGAGCGTATTACAGGGATACTGCCACATCGATGTTCATAGCAGCACAATTTACAATAGCTAGATTGTGGAACCAACCCAGATGCCCTTCAATAGATGAATGGATTAAAAAAATGTGGCATCTATACACCATGGAGTATTACGCAGCACTAAAAAATGACAAAATCTTGGAATTTGCAGGGAAATGGATGGCACTAGAGCAGATTATGCTTAGTGAAGCTAGCCAATCCCTAAAAAACAAATACCAAATGTCATCTTTGATATAATGAGAGCAACTAAGAATAAAGCAGGGAGGAAGAGCAGGAAGAAAAGATTAACATTAAACAGAGACATGAGGTGGGAGGGAAAGGGAGAGAAAAGGGGAATTGCATGGAAACGGAGGGAGTCCCTCATTGTTATACTAAATTACATATAAGAGGTTGTAAGTGGAATGGGAAAATAAACAAGGTGAGAAATGAATTACAGTAGAAGGGGTAGAGAGAGAAGATGGGAGGGGAGGGGAGGGGGGATAGTAGAGGATAGGAAAGGTAGCAGAATACAACAGTTACTATTATGGTATTATGTAAAAATGTGGATGTGTAACCCATGTGATTCTGCAATCTGTACTTGGGACAAAAAAGGGAGTTCATAACTCACTTGAAGCTAATGTATGCTAATGTATGAAATATGATATGTCAAGAGCTTTGTAGGGTTTTGAACAACCAATAAAAAAATAAAATTAAAAAAAAAAAGAAAGAAACACCACAAAAAGGGCAGGATGACCAAATGGCTTCACAGTCCACTCAGGGAGACAATAAGCTTCCAGTGGCCACAGTTTACCAACAAAGATAGAAATCAACACTGGTACCACATGTTCAATGGAAAATAAGAAACGATGTCCTCCAGGTCACATAGATGCAGATCCAGGTTTGATGGTCTCACCAGAAATGAAGCTAAAGCTCCAGACAACAAGATATATTTCAAGTGTCCAAACTCAGAGGCAGTTTTACAAGAAGGCTATTGGCCAGCAGAGTTCCATGTTTGTGGAGTGTTTACACAGTCACTTACTTTTGGAAACTCCTCTACCACCTCCAAGGTTGTGAACTCCTGTGCATTTTCCATTCCAGATATGTATTCACAGATTTTCTAACTCTTCTCTTCGAATTGCATCTTACATGGGGTGAAGGTAATGTCAAAGGATTTATCTGGATGAGAGTGGGAAGACTTTTGTGTAGGACATATTTGCATACATATTGCATTCATTTTCCAATTTTCCATTTCAAATACTTTATCTCTGACACTAAACCACACCCTACTAGTCTCTGACTACTAATCCTAATATGAGGCAGAAAAATAACCCAAACATAATAGAAATACAAGCAGTTCAGAGGAGGCATGGTGTATAGTTGGACTTGCCTTTTGCATTTTAAAGGTTAGGGGTTATAAATCTAGACAATTTTTTGTTGCAATAGTTGTCCATGTGGTTTTAAAGATAACAAATATGTGAATTCTTGTCTCTCTTTCTCTGTAGCCTACTCAGCAAATATATTTTTATATACACATAGAGAATCCTACCTGGTACTACACGTACATTCTTGTGAGGTGGCTAACTTGGCAGATACAAATTGAGAGAAAAGATCACTCCTTCTAAATGTCGTTGGAACTGAAAATTCAACCTATGGGTGAGCTTCCTAGTTGAACAAAATTATACACAAATCCATGTTCAGTACAATGAATATTTTTGGATCTGTGGATGATATATATTTCATGGTGAATTTTGATTGGCATATATTGCTATTTTTAATGTCTCTGGGTGTGTATGTTTGTGTGTCTGTGTGTGTATATATATTTATATATATATATATATATATATATATATATATATATATATATATATATATATATATATACACTCTCTCCTTCTATTTTTCAAAATATGAAATATATGTGTCTTATATACACTCCCTAATTTTATTCATGTTCATGAATGTGGATTTATAATCAACTTTTCACAAGATTATTCTCAAAAAATTTCATCCACCTGAAATACATATTTGCTTCCTAGTACTGAAAACTAACTTCAGTGAATGGTGCATACAAATCCTAATATTTCTATAGTAACTGACACAGTTTATCATCAATGCAAATAGATGCCTATGGGACATGATGTGTTTATCGATGTTCATTTTTATTCAACACTGGGACATTACAATTTCTTCAGTTTATGCACATCATAGGATATATATTTCCTCCACAGGTTAGCAAATTTATAGGCATTTGTTTCACTTTCAATCACTTCCTGCTTTAGAACACATGGATTCCTCCATGTTTCTTGACTGATCTTTTCATGAGATTTCTTTCCAAACACATTATTTTCGAATTCCTTTATCACTTTTGAAGCAAAACGGACACACACTGCATGATAAATCATAACTATAATATCACTATTAGATGTATAACTGGTTGGAATGAATGATTTTATGTTAATATAAGATTTCTTATATATTTTCAGATATCAATTCAATACATTTTGTAAAGTGGAACCAGTTATATTATCTATTCACAGTATGGTCTATTCATGCATTATCTCTATATTCATAGACACAGGTTACACCTCTTTGTACCCCCAATACTAATTTATACATCTTCAAAATATTGCTCCCAGAAATGGTGGAAGAAATACTCATGTCACCTGATCTACATATGCATGTTATCACAGTAGTATTCTGGACACAAAATGCAAAAGTCACACGTATGACTGTAACAAAGCCTAAACGGAAACTGAACATGGATTACTAAAAACATCCATGTCCAGGTTGCCTAATGCTCTCAAATGATCATCCTGTTGGTGACTACATATTTGTTTCTTCCTAAGATTATATATTCAACCTCAATACCATTGAAAATGTCTAATTTTTTCACTCACTTTGTACTTTGCCTGATTTCCTAATGTCTCTATTGATATCTACTTTCCTACATATTTTCTCCAGTTCAACATTGTGACTGACCCTTCACATGTGCTGACATTGACATTCACTCTCTAACCGAAACCCTATTGCTTATGAACTTTGGTCCAAATCCTATACTCACTCTTCTTCCGAAACATACTGACTATGTTCCTGATCCTATCGACTATCCCTTTTTGAGTAGATGTTCTCTACTACATTCAATCATCCAAGGTACAAGATCCTATGCCATTGTATATCGATTTTTCTGAAACATGTATCTAGAACGTAATTCAAAGCTACGTATCGCAATCAGTTGCCCAATGCATTTCTGAGCTTCAAATCTTACCTAGATTTCTGTTTTCATACTTATATTTCATCTCTATATTCCTATAAATATTGCAGGTTCCCAATACCATTATTCATCCCGCATAATGATTCCTTGCCCAAATCGAACCTGTTATTAACCCTAACCATACACTGTTGCTTCAATCTAAAATTACAAAAGAGCAGGGACAGAGTTCGCCTTACAATACAGGAATGTAGGGTATCTTCCAACTGCTGAGAACCTCAAAGTTCGATGCAGAAATGATCCCTGGAGAAGATGTAGGCAGCTATGAAGGATCTGAGAGAGCAAAATCCATCTTCATGGAAAACAACCTGAACAGGACGAAGGGATGTGTATGCATCAGCCTTTCTCTTCTTAATGTAGAGAAGATGGACCTAAGCAGGCCTGCGTGGAGAGCTGTTCCCAGGTGCCTATTTTGATATACCATTGTAACAAGTCAAATTGTCACACAAAGTAGGAGCAGCCTCCATCTCATGGAACCCTTGGAAGCAACAGTTAGGACAAAGTTGTTGCCAAGGCAGTGACCTCATTCAGTTCCTGAAGGAAGTGTCCTAGCTAACTTCCTTGGTGATGGAACTCTCTGAAATTGTGATACAAGAAGCCAGGCACCGAGAGCCAGTCCCAGTCCCAGTCCCAGTGGGCTCACTTGTTTGTATTTACCAAGTACAGATTCAGACCTTCTTGGTATCTACTGATTTGAGGATGGCCAAATGGCAATTGAGCTCTGAAGAGAGGCCTTTCCTGAGATAGCAGGTAGTGGCTAACTGCAGGCTCCTCAAAGCATCACAGAGTTGGCCAAGGAGACAAAATCTGAGAGAGGAAAGGCCATTTCGAGAGGAACATAGTATGGCCCACCAGTCAGAGGACACTCCAGATAGTCACAGATCTACTTTTGGGAATGAGGTGACTTTATGTGTGTGGGTGTGAGTTTGTGGTTTTGTCTCATATTGTGCGAATAGGTAATAAAGGTGGTTCGTTTGCTTTGGAGTCTACTGTTGATAGTAACTCTTTTGACAAGGCGAGTGTTTCTATGTCTGTGTATCCACTGTGTCCGTGGTTTTAGACATTAGAAAAGAGAATGCATCAATGGTGGTGTCCTGTCTAGTAGAAAGCTTCCCAGCATTCATCGTTCATAAGTGATGAATAGACTGTGGCTTGTCTTATGGATAGGAAACAACTACTAACTTCCTAAGTTCCGGTTTTCTTCCTGAACTCTGGCCACTCTCCAGAATGAGCTCATGATTTATTGTCCAAGATATGTATAACCTCCATGCTCTGTGACATGGCCATGTTCTTGATAGCTGAAGGGAATGGGAACATCTCAGATATTAGTGTGACCAGTAAAGTCTCATTGGAGAAACCCTGCTTTGGGCCATTTGCTTACCTATGGTTCTGTTGCCTTGAATGTCAGGAAGGTCTTTGTTTCAGGCCACCCCTTTTTGAAGCCTGAAGAAACAGTTTTCAAATGGAAATGAATGGGCATCACCTGTGGCTCATTGCTTAATTTCTTTGGAAAGGGATGTGTCTTAATCAGACACTAGGCCCTGGTTGAGGCTGTGGCTAAGATTCTCAGCTCCTGATAAATCTAAAGAAGATCCCATGTGTGCATCCAAAACCAAAATGGCAAAAGGATCAGTCATTGTGGATGAAGTCTCTTGCCTTTCTCTGTTAGGTTCCTGACGTCCATCAAGTGAGAATAGGATTCCTATAGGTCAAATGAGTTATTCAAAGTCCTGCATAAGTGCTTGGTTTCTCTCATGATGCCAAATCACATAAGCAATCTATACCTGACAGTCAGTAGGCCTCAAATTGGAGAAGCAGAGCAGTATTAACGGCACGCCTATTGATCACTCTTGGTTCACAGAAAGGGTTTCCAGACCACCCTAAATTTAGACAAATGAGGGGCAATGGTGGATATTTTGGACACTGTCTTGGGCTGCATCCCTCATGGAAACCTCCAGCCAGAGTTTATGATGAGTGCCTATATGGATGAAGATGAGGGCCATGTGGGAATGTTTTGGTTTTAATTGTGGTCATTTGTGTGGCGTTTGGAAGAGATGACAGGGTCCACATGGGCTTGAACTCTGGTGTGATTCTCCTTGGAGACTGAGTTCTGGAACTGACCTCAGAGAAGTATTGCCATTAATTGTGTTGGCATTGTAGGAGGCCACACATGAGAGTTGCCCTTGAAACCTGAGATCTAGGCCCAGGATGGCTTTCCACAGAGAGCTGAAAATCTCAGCAAGGATATCACATGATTTTATTCTGAAAAACTTGGCAGCCATAGTTAAAGTCAAAAGACACATGGACCTCACGTTGTAGACCTCAATGGGCCTGGCTTCATGTGACCATTTGGCCAGTGTTTGGGAAGCCTTGCCTGTTAGAGTTCCTCAGAGCTTTCATTGAAATGAGCTTCCTCCCCATGTAATGGTTCCTGGATGAATGGAAACCCCAAAGTGCCTCCAACTTCATTCTTGAAAAATGGAAAGAAAAACACCATCAAATTTTTGAAATTCCCAATGACCAGATGGCACTGGAGAACCATTGGATGTCCTGTTGCTGATCATGAGTGTAACAGACAGTGCCTTGATTGACTGGGTTTCATGAAAATGGTGTAGAACAGAGATGCCAGTAAGTTGGAGCCAGCTGAGTAGTGGGCCTAGAGCAGTGGTAGGCAGGTGTGTGATAATACATCTGTGATGTGGCCATGTGGATCTGCCATTGGCGTCCAAATGGCTTGTGACTGACTTGATGCAGCCAGGAGACCATTATATGAAAAGGCATCTTGTTATATGCAGAGTTTTCAGGGCAATGTTCAGAATTAGGTTGCTATGGTCAAGGCGGCAAGCAATGTGGAATAGAAGCCCAGTTGGTGCATTCTCCTGCAGAGCCTGACCCACCACACGTTACAAGACTCCCTCATGCACTGTGTCCCAGTTGAACTCCTTGTATGTCATGAATCAAATACCAAACTCCCAGTGCAGCAGCAAAAAAACACCACGAAAAGTGGAGGATGACCAAATGGCTTCAAAGTCCACACGGGGTGTCACTTTGCCCGAAGAGGCCACAGTTTACCTACAAAGAGACTTCAGCACTGCTGCCTCATGTTCATCGGAAAATAAGAAACCATGTCCTCCAGGTCACATAGATACTGACCCAGGTTTGATGGTCTCACTTCAAAGGAAGCTAAAGCTCCTGAGAACAACATATATTTCAAATGCCCAAACTCAGAGGCAGTTTCTCAAGAAGTCTTTAGGCCAGCATAGCTCCATGATTGTGGAGTGTTTACACTGTCCCTTACTTTTGGAAACTCCTCTACCACCTCCAAGGTTGTGAACTCCTGAGCATTTTCCATTCCACATATGAATTCACAGATTTTCTAACTCTTCTTTTCTAATTGTGTTTTACCTGGGGCGAAGATAATTTCAAGGCATTTTTCTGGATGAGAGTGGGAATATTTTTTGTGGCACATATTTGCATACACATTGGATTTATTTTCCTATTTTCCATTTGAAATACTGAATCTGTGACACTAACCCATACCCTACTTGTCTCTGACTACTAATCCTAATAAGATGGAGAAAAATAACCCAAACAGAATATAAATACAAGCAGTTCAGAGGAGGCATGGTGTATAGTTGGACATGGCTTTTGCATGACAAAATGTAGGTGCTATAAATCTAGTCGATTTAAATTGAAATAGTTCTCCATGTATTTTTAAATTTAACAAATATGTGAATTCCTCTCTCCCATTTTATGTAACCTATTGAGCACATCTATTTTTATATGCACATATAGAATACTACCTGGTATCACACATACGTTCTTGTGAGGTGTCTGACTTGACAGATACAAATGATGAGAAGTGATCACTCCACCTAAATGCTATGGGATTTGAAAATTCATCCTATGTGTGAGCCTCCTAGTTGAACAATATTATACATAAATCCATGTTCAGTAAATTGAATATTTTTCTATCTGTGTAAGATATATATATCACGGTGAATTTCGATTGGCATATATATTGCTACTTTTTAATGTCTCTCTCTCTCTCTGTGTGTATATATACACACTCCAGATTTTTTTAAAATATAAAATATATATGCCTTATTATACACTCCCTAAATTTTTTCATATTCATGTATGTGGATTTATAGTCAACATTTCAAAAGGTTATTCTCTGAAATATTCATCCACCTGAAATACATATTTGCTTCCTAGTAATGAAAACTAACTTCAGTGAATGGTGCATACATATCCTAATATTTCTACAATAATTGACCCAGTTTCTCATTAATACAAGTAGATTCATATGGGACATGATGTGTATTTTCATGTTCATTCTTATTCGCCACTGGTACATTACTATTTCTTCAGGTAATGCACATAATAGAGTATATATTTCATCCACAAGTTAGCAAAATTATGGGTATGTGTTTCACTTTCAATAATTTTCTGTTTCAGAACACATGTATTCCTCCATGTTTCTTGACTGGTCTTTTCATGAGACTTCTTACCAAACCCATTATTTTCGATTTCCATAATCCCTTTTGAAGCAAAACTCACACACCGTTCATGATAAACCATAACCCTAATATTACCATTAGATGTATAACTGGATGGAATGAATGATTGTATATCAATATAAGATTTCTTATATATTTCCAGATATCAAATCAATCCATTATTTAAAGTGGAACCAGTTATATTATTTATTCACAGTATAGTCTATTCATGCATTGTCTCTATATTCATAGAAACAGGGTACACCTCATTGTAAACTCAATACTAATTTATACGTATTCAAATTATGGCTCCCAGAAATGGTGGAAGAAATATTCATGTCACCTGATCTACATATACAATTTATCCCAGTAATATTCTGGACACAAAAAGAAAAGGTCACACTTATGTTTCTACCAAAGCCTAAATGTAAAGTTAACATGGATTACTAAAAACATCCATGTCCAGGTTGCCTAATGCTCTCAAAAGTCAATCCTATTTGTGACAATATATTCGTTTCTTCCTAAGATAATATATCCAAAATCAACCCTGTTGAAAATGCCTAATCCTATCACACACTTTATACTTTGCCTGATTTCGTAATGTCTCTATTGATATGTGCTTTCCTACATATTTTCCCCAGTTCATCATTGTGATGGTTCATATGTGCTCACATTTACATTCACTCTCTAACCAAAACCCTATTGCTAAAAAACTTTTGTTCCAAATCCTATACTCACTCTCCTTCCTAAACATACCGACTATCTTCCTAATCCTACCGACTATCCCTTTTTGACTGGATGTTCTCTTCTACATTCAATCATCCAAGTAATGTTCAGGTGAGCGTCGGAGGAAGAGACCACCAAGAGACTGTCTCATGGAACAGCAAAGGGTTTATTTGGGGTCCAGCATGCTGGGGCTCAGAGCTCCCTTGAATCGAGCAGAGAGCCCTGAGGACATCTTAAGCAGAGCTTATGTGTTTTCCTTGTAGAGGGCAGGGAGGGAAGTTTATTGATGGGTCAGGGTGAGTGGGCAGTTTGCATGCAACCGGGAGAGGGAGTACATTATATATTTTGGAAGTTGGAGACAGCACATTCTGGGAACAAGATTAGCAAACAGTTCTCAAGATTTCAACAGTGTTTTGTTAAGCATACAGAAAAAGAGGAAGTGACAAGTACCATTTTATTAACCTTTCATTCCCCACGTCTTCTTCTGG
Organism: Callospermophilus lateralis; assembly: GCF_048772815.1. Taxonomy (NCBI): domain Eukaryota; kingdom Metazoa; phylum Chordata; class Mammalia; order Rodentia; family Sciuridae; genus Callospermophilus; species Callospermophilus lateralis. The sequence goes on along the minus strand of NW_027513645.1, from coordinate 38,212 downwards.
CTACTTTTAATCATAAAAGTGATCATTGGAGTGGTGTCACATTCTATGTCTGCTAGTGGGGTATTACCATAAGTTTAACTTGTCTAATTTGAGGTTGAAGAAATGAAAATACATGGTTGAGCAAACAGGGTTTTATAGTTAGCAAGAATGTGAGTATTATTATTGGACTGGCCAAGGTTGATAAACGTATAGTTAACCAGGGGGACTGTGTGAACCAAGACTCAAACCACCCTTTTTGGGCCTCTCTCTTTCGTTGACACTCTTCAAGGCATCCTTTTATTTTACTCATAAATTTTTTACAACTCCAGTATTGTTGCCATAAAAATAACATTCTTCCCTCAATGCAGCACAAAGGCACCATTCTCTCATGAAGAGGAGGTCCAACCCTCGATTGTTGTATGAAACAACATCAGAGAGAGAGGTTAAAGATTCCCACAAAGCTGTGATGGAGGTTTCTAATATCTTTAAGTTTTGGTCTATTGCTGCTTCTAATTGGGTATTTTGCTTTGTACCATGGACCAAGGCAGTGGTTCCTGTGACCTCCCCTGCAGCAACTCGTATTCCTAATAGGATGGCTGAAGTGAGGGATATATGTTGCCTGTGGAACCGGGTTGTATGCCCCCCTGTTTGATCTTCAAATGAACCTGCATCATGATAGAGCACTCTGGGTAACCTCTGCTCCATTACACATTTAATCACCACTGTTGACCATTTAATGAAAACATAAAAATGTTTAAGTATATAGAATTATACTCTTGTAGGAACAGTCAAGACAAGGCACCTAAGATAGCACCAAAGCTAGGGAAACAGTCCTATTTGGTTGCAAACGGATTCAGAGGTCATTGCTTCTGTTGTAATCAATTAATCCCATGAACCCCAAGTTTAGGAAGTTTCAGAATTTTGTACCCAACATGTAAGGGAATGTGCTCAGAAGTTCACAGTCAGCAGAAATTCACAAAAAGCAGTTTTTTTATGTTTTTTTCCTCTGTTCTGAGCAAATTAACTTTTCAAGGACACCTGGGAGGGGGAGAGATATTTCATCCCTTTCTTTTTTCCGCTTGCCAGCTGTTACCATGGAGCCAGTTGGTAACTTCTTTATCATAGAAATGTAGCCATCTCTTTGAAGCCCCAGCTCAAAGTCAGAGGCCTTGTTCACATATTTTGTGAAAAACTAGTAAGGGGGTGTCTAGCTTACAAGTACTGATTGTTTTAGCCAGTGGCCAAGTAGAACAGGGCCACATGAAAACAGGAAGTTTGTCTACACTGAACTCTTTTATAGGGACTCTTTTGCTGAACGTCCTAAAGTCAGCCATGGTGAAGACATCTGGAGAAGATCAGTTAAGACTTTTCTGTGGGTGTGGAACAGAGGGGAAAGAGAGGGAAGGCGGGACTTAGAGCAGTTCCGAGGATCTGAGAATGAGTACGGAGAGATGTAAAAGAATAATGGGAAAGGGGTTTGGGATTTTCTAGCAACAAAAACTTGAGCAGTAGAACATGTAGAAAAGAGGGGAAGATGGGAGTGTGTATCCAAAAAGCCTGTGAGGGACTTTAAATTCTTAGTAACCTGTTTTCAGTGATGACAAAGCAACTTTAAAGACCATTTTTATTACATCTTGGATAGGGGTCTTCTCAGCTATTTTGAGCTTTAGGTTAGCTGGTAAAAAGACCTGGTGAAACCCCGTATGGGTGCTGACAGGAGAAGAGAGGAGTGAGTGGGTAGAGTGGTAACTAAGTACCTGCTACCTCAGCAAGGGGGCAATGGTCTGAGAACCGGCGGATGTTTGGGTTGTTGATCTAGTAACGGGATGGGAGAAATCAGGTTGTTGAGGTGGGAGTGACAGCAGAGAGACTAGAGCAGAAGGCTGAGGGTGAGGATCTATTGGAGAAGCATAGTTCAGGATGTGAGCGAAGGACGGAAAAGGCCTCCACATAGGGGAATCTCTTTTCACGCCTTTGAGCCCTTCCCAAAGTTAAAAAGGTTCCACAGAATTTGAGGATCTAGAGACCCCTCTGGGTGCCATCGATTTAGGTTATCTTATTGGTAATATGGCCAATGCTGTGTACTGAATTTGATTAGGAGTTTGGGTTCCATCGTGCAGCCCCTGTATGCTCACATCCCCTTGATTACAGAAGAAGTCGGCTTTTCCCACACACAGCCATGGCTGTTTGTGGCTTTGATAGTTCACCGGGCAAACATAGTAATCTAGGCTAGCCGACCTGCATCTGGCTCACGTGTCCCTACATCCATAATGTTTGTTTCCATTACATATGATACGGAAGGGATTTAATGGAATTTTAGTGGGATCCTCTTCTTCAGGGATATCTGAATAGGAAAGACATATAGCCAGCTGACAAATGTCTGGGTGGAGAGATGGCCACCAGGTCCCTAAGGGGGCTGTATGCAAGATTGATTAAACTTCTTGTCCAGTAGAATTTGTGATCAGCCATCGCTGCTGAAAGGGGTGATGAGGGTTAGAAATGCTGGTGGTCAAGGGGAGAGTCTATAGCCTTATCCACACGGCGAATGTGCAATTTGAAAGGGTTACCAGTCTTTTCCAGTTTCCAGCCAATTCCAGTTTCCAGTCAATGTCTGGACAGGGCGCAGGCTTGAGATGAGAGGCATGCATCCAGGAAGTGATTCCATCTACCTTTACCACTGTAGGTGTTATAAGTAGCACCTGGAATGGTCCTTTCCAGCGGGGTTCCAGCGATGTCACCTGATGTCGTCTTACGAAGACAAAGTCTCTTACTTGATATCGATGTGGAGTCCCCTCGTCCCCAGTTTGGTAGGCAGTGGCCAGCTGTTTTCACAGGTGTCACTGAATTCTTTCAAGAGCTTTAAGTCTGTCAAGCAAGCTGGTGTGGAAGGGATTGTAAGGTCTTAGAGTTGGTGTTAGGTCCCTTACTGGAGGAGGGGCACCATAGAGAATTTCATAGGGGGTGAGGTTACACTAAAATCAGAGTGAGTGTTTTCTTCATTTAACAGTGCATAAGGCAGGAGCATAGTACAATCTTTTATTCCGGTCTCTAAGCTTAATTTTTTTAAGGTCTGTTTAATGGTTTGGTTCATTCTTTCTACCTGTCCTAAACTCTGGGGTCTATAAGCACAATGTAACTTCCAATTAATCCCCAGGGTCCTGGCTAACCCCTGACTTACCTGGGCCATGAACGCCGGTCCATTATCAGACCCTATTAACTTAGGCAGGCTGTATCTTGGAAAAATATCTTCTAGGATATTCTTGACCAAAATTTGCGCTATTTCTTTTCTTTTTTTTTTCTTTTTTTTGTGGGGAAGGCTTAAATGCATCCTGAAAATGTATCTACAAAGACTAGGAGATATTTAAGTCCATACCTTGCTGGCTTTATTTCAGTAATGTCCACTTCCCAGTATTGTCCTGGTTTGGTTCCTCGTATGTGCTTTCATACAGGAAGCTTGGAAGGGTAAGCATTTACCAATTGATGAACCCAACAGGCTTTTGTTACCCATTCAGTTATTTTCTTCACTGTGAGTCTGTTAGTGGAAAACTCTGTTCTTGATCCTTCAGGAATGCCTGCAGTTTCTTTGAACCAAGGTGAGTGAGTTGATGTACATTTTCTACTGACGTAGTTAGAGCCATGGCTCTTGGAGTTTTTACTGAAAGATTTAGAAATTCCACTTAAGGGCCTTCAGGGTTAAAATTTATTTTGGCCCAGAGCTTGGTGAGCAGATCTCCGCCGATCAATGGGGCCAGGCATTCTGGGACTACTAGGAAGGAGTGATGGATTTTTCCTTTTCCCAGGTCCATGGTCCTCTTAGTTGTCCAAGCCCGATATTAACTGCCATTAGCCCCTTGAAATAGAGATTTTTTATTTGATAGAGGGTCCAATGTGGCCTTATGGGCTCAGTATATTGCCCCTGTATCCACTTCAAAGTTTACTGGGGTCCCCTCCACTTCAAAAGTTACTCTGAGCTCGGGGAGGGGATCTGAGCCCCGACTTTCTTAGTCATCCTCCAGAGTCAGAATGGCTGGCTGGCGTGGCTGTCGCTTTCTATGTCAATTTTGGCCCAGTGTCCTTTTTGTTTGAGTAGGCACATTGATCTGAGGCCAAGGGTGGCCTCTGTCGTGGGCCAATGTATACCTTCTTGTCTCCCTGTTTCTTAATTTTTGGCCTATTTGTTGTTGTGACCTGGACCTTAGTCAACGCCTTACTCTGCCTTTTGTTTCTATTATCCTCCATTTGCTCCCTTCTCTTCCTCAGTTTCTCTCTTATAGTATACCTTCTCAGCTTCTCTGACTAAATCTCTCAAAGTCATATCTTGTAATCAATCTAAGCTTTGTAACTTTGTTTTAATATCCAGGGCAGTTTGCCCAATATGGCCATCGTGACAGATGCCTTTTGATTCTCTGCCTGACGATAAAAAGGATTATAGCTCCTATATGCCTCCATAATTCTCTCTAGAAACATAGAGGGAGATTCATCAGGCCCCTGATAATCTCTCTTACCTTGGCCAAATTAGTTGGTCACTAGCGGCTGCTCGGAGACCCACTATTAGAGCCCGGCGATAAGTGGACAGATGCTCCCTACCTTCAAAGGTGTTGGGGTCCCAGTTGGGTCGGTTAAAGGGAAAGCCGGCTTTGATTATGTTGGTAAGTTGTGTCGGATGCAAACCTGGTCCAAGGATTTTTTTTTAGCTTCCTGGAGAATTCCCTTTTTTTCCTCTGTCATGAAGAAAGTCCCTAGCAGTTGTTGGCTGTCATCCGAAGTAGGCTGGTGTGAAAACATCAATGACTCAACCACACCTGAGAGCCGGGTGGGGTCCTCGGTAAAAGGGGGATTGCTATTTTTTAAGTTACATAGGTCTGAAGAGAAGAACGGCCAATACTGGTAGGCTTGAATTTTCCCCCAATGGCCATTGTCAATCATTGGTCCATAGGGTTGAAGGGGAGGCATCCCAAGAGTTCCAGGGTTTTCAATCATTCACCGCCAGCGAGTTCCTTTAGCAGGGCCAGCTTCCTCCATGGGAGGAGGTGCTGTGTGTGCTGCAGGGGAATTACCTGGAGGGCACTGGGCCGGCTTAGCTTCCTTCAATGGAGGAGAGGCTCAGTCAGCAGCAGGGGTATCACTTAGAGGGTGTTGGGGGTTAGAGGATGAGGGCAGGGGATAAGGAGGGGGAGGAGAGTCCAGTAGACTCAAATCTGGTGACAAAGGGAAAACAGAGTGTGGAGGAGGAGGAGGAGCAGAGTGTTTGTGAGTTCCTGGGGGAAGGAGTCATTGCGGGGGCAGGGGCAAGGAAAGGCTTGACCCATTGAGGAGGAAATTTGCAGAGGTCCTGCTGAATTAAAATATATGGCTGTTGATCCAGATGACTATCTGGCCACGGCTGAAAGACAATATCTCTGAATTATAAATTAGTGGGAAGTAGAAAGATCCTTCTAGGGGCCATCCGACTCCAAAGGTGGGCCATTCGGAGGTACAGAGAGTCTACCACATCCGGGGCTTTACTGAAATAAAGAGATTCTGAGCCCTTAAACGGACTTTGGTATAGTGATCAAGGGTCAGGGACAGAGGCATTGAAGTGCTCTGTTCCATAATGAGAGATACACAAACAGTGAAAGCAAGACACATGACACAGGCAAGACAAGACAATAAAGACAGGCAATGGACGTTCAACACTGAGACCATGACTGAGTAGCCGGCAAAATCCGATGGACTGGCAATACTGAATCCAAAACAAATTATCACTGAGTCAAGGAGACTATTGTTCCTCAATTTCCCGAGTCCTCTCAGGCGTCCTCCAGGGACGTGGCCTGTGGTTCTGTAACACGACTGTCAGCCACCATCACAGAGAGCTCACACTCTTCATTGACAGCCATTTTGCCAAACCCTAACATGAAACCTTAAACCAGAAAGAGGCGCCTTACTTATCTGAGGGGGGTCCATTGGGGTCTCTCGTCCACCGCTGCTTGATCTCTGTGGAACCTCCATATGTAAAGGTGGGGCTAGTGTCAGAGGAAGGGACAACCAAGAGACTTTAACATGCAACAGCAAAGGATTTACTGGGGGTCCAGCATGCTGGGGCTCAGAGTTCACTTGAATAGAGCAGAGAGTCCTGAGAACAGCTTCAGCAGAGCTTATATACTTTTCTTGGAGAGGGCAGGGAGGGAAGTTTATTGATGGGTAAGGGTCAGTGGGCAGTTAGCGCTTAACCGGGTGAGGGAGTACAATCTGCAGTTTGGCAGATGGGGACAGCACATTCTGGGAACAAGATTAGCAAACAATTCTCAAGATTTCAACAGTGTTTTATTAAGCATACAGAAACACAGGAAGTGACAAGTACCTATTTTATTAAACTTTCACTACCAACTATCCCTTTTTGACTGGATGTTCGCTTCTACATTCAATCATCCAAGGTACAAGGTCCTATGTCATTGTATATGGATTTATCTGAGACAACTTTGCAGAAAGTAATTCAAAGCTAAGTAGTCCCAATCAAGGGACCAATGCCCTTCTGGGCTTCAAATCTTACTTAGATTTCTGTTTTCATACATATATTTTACCTATGTATTCTACATATATTCAAATATATATATATATATATATATATAATAGTATATATATTTCATCCAGAGTTTCACAAATTTATAAGAATTTTTTTTCATGTTTAATCAATTCCTTCTTCAGAACACATTTATTCCTCCAGGTCTCTTGACTGGTCTTTTCATGAGACTTCTTGCCAAACACATTATTTTTGACTTCCACAATCACTTTTGAAGCAAAACTCACACACTCTTCATGATAAACCATAACACTCATATTTCCATTAGAATGTAACAGGATGGAATGAATGATTGTATAGCAATATAAGATTTTCTGTATATTTTCAGATATCAATTCAAAAAATTATTTAAAGTTGGAACCAGTTATATTATTTATTCTCAGGATAGTCTATTCATGCATTATCTCTATATCCAAAGACTCCAGGTACACCTAATTTTACACCCAACACTTATTTATACGTCTTCAAAATATTGCTCACAGAATTGGTGGAAGAAATACTCATGTCACCTGATGTCCATATACATTTTATCACAGTAATATTCTCGACAAAAAAGCAAAGGTCACACTTTGATTGTACGAAAGCCTAAATGGAAAGTGAGCATGGATTACTAAAAACATCTATGTGCAGGTTGCCTAATGCTCTCAAATGTCAATCCTATTGTTGAGTACATATTTGTTTCTTCCTTAGATTATATATTCAACAACAACCCTGTTAAAAATGCCTAATCCTATCACTGACTTTATACTTTGCCTGATTTCATAATGTCTGTATTCATATCTGCTTTCCTATATATTTTCCCCAGTTCATCATTGTGACTGACTCTTCACATATACTAACTTTTACATTCACTCTCTATCTGAAACCCAATTGCTGAAGAACTTTTGCTGCCAATCCTATACTCACCCTTCTTCCTAAACCTACCAACTATCTTTCTAATAATACCGACTATCCCTGTTTGACTGGATGTTCTCTTCAACATTCAATCATCCAAGGTACAAGGTCCTATGCCATGGTATATCGATTTATCTGACACATCTGTGCAGAACAAAATTCAAAGCTAAGTATCCCAATCAAGAGCCTAATGCTCTTCTGGGCTTCATATCTTACCTAGATTTCTGTTTTCATACTTATATTTCACTTGTATATTCTTGTAAATATCACAGGTACCCAATACCATTATTCATCAATCAGAATGATTCCTAAGCCAAATCGAACCTGTTATTAAGCCTTACCATACACTTTTCCCTCCATCTAACTATACAGAAGAGCAGGGACAGAGTTTGTCTTACAATACAGAAATAGAGGGGATCTTTCACCGGCAGAGAACCTCAAGGTCCATGCAGAAATGATCCCTGGAGAAGATGTATGCAGCTATTTAGGACCTGAGAGAGCAAAAGTCATCTTCCATGGCAAACAACCTGCTCAGAATGAAGGGATTTGTCTGAATCAGCCACTTTCTTCTTTATGTAGAGAAGACGGACCAAACGAGGCTTGTATGGTGAGATGTTCCCAGGTGCCTATGGTTGATATACCATTTTAACTTGTGAAACTGTCACAGGAAGTAGAGGCAGCCTCCATCACATGAGACCCTTCGAAGCTACTGTTAAAACAAAGTGGTTGCCAAGGTAGTGTCATAATTCAGTTCCTGAAGGAAGTGAACTAACTAATTTATTGGTGATTGAGCTCTCTGAACTTGGGATCCAAGAAGCCTGGCATCCAGAGACAGTCCCAGTCACAGTCCCAGTGGGCTAACTTATTTGGATTTACCAAGAACAGAGTAAGTCTTTTTTGGTACCTACTGATATGATGATGGCCAAATGCCAGGAAAGCTCTGAAGAGGGGTCTTTCATGAAAAAGCAGGTAGTGGCTCACCCCTGGCTCCTGACAACTTCACAGTGTTGGCCAAGGAGACCAGATCTGAGACAGGACAGGCCATTTTGGGGGAACAAATAATGGCCAACCAATCAGAGGACACTCTGGATATTCACAGACCTTCTTGGGTAAAGAAGTTGCCTTTGTGGGTGTGGGTGTGTGTTTGTGGCTTTGTCACATGTTCTGAGAATTGATAGGAAAAGCAGTTTGTTTGGTTTGAAGTGGACTATTTCTAGTAAGTCATTTGACAAGGCGAGTGTTTCTAGGTCTGTGTATCCCACTGTGTCCGTGGTTGTCGACATTAGAAAAGAGAATGTATCAATGGATGTGTCCTGTCTAGTAGAAAGCTTCCCAGCATTCATTCTGCCCAATTTGTGAATGGACTGCGGTTTGACTTTTCAATTGGCAACACCTCCTATCTCCTTAAGTTTCTGTTTTCTTCCTGAATTGTGGGCACTGTCCAGAATGGGCAAATGGTTTTGTGTTCAAGATATGTACCACCACCAAACTCTGTGACATGGCCATGTACTGGATAGCTGAAGGAAATGGCGAGCATCTCAGAAAACTCAGATACCAGCGTGACCAGAAGAGTCTCAGTGGGAAACCCTGCTTTAAGCCTTTTGCTTACCTATTGTTCTGTTGCCCTGAATGTCAGGAAGGTCTTTGCCTCAGGCCACACCTTGGTGAAGGCTGAAGCAAACAGTTTTCAAATTGTAATGAATGGGCATCACCTGTGGCTCTTTGCTTAATTGCTTTGAAATGGGATGGGTCTGAATAAGCCTCTTTGCCCTCTGTGATGCTGTGGTTAGATTTTCAGCACCTGAGGGATCTAAAGAAAAATCTCTTCTGTATCCAAAACCAAAATAGCCAAAAGAACAGTCATTGTGGATGAAGTCTCTCGCCTTCCTCTAAGGATCCTGACCTTTATCAATTGTGAATCGGGATCTTTCGGTCAAATGAGTTCTTCAAAGCCCTGCAGAGGCTAGCCCAGAGATGCGTGGGTTTTCTCATAACTCCAATTCACATAAAGAATCTAAACCCCAGAGCCAGTAGGCCTCAAATTGGAGAATTGGAACAGTATTAACAGCAGTCCTATTTGATCACTCATGGTTAACAGGAAGGGTGTCCAGGACACCCTGACTTTAGGCAAATGAGGGGCAAGGAAGTTTATTTTGGACACTGTCTTGCACAGCGCCCCTCATGAAAACCCCCAGCCAATGGATATTATGTGTGTCTATTGGAAGAAGATAAGGGCCATGTGGGAGTGTTTTGGTTTTAATTGTGGTCATTTGTTTGGCGTTTGGAAGAGATGACTGGGTCCACCTAGGATTGAACTCAGGTGTGATTCCCCTTAGAGACTGTGTTCTGTAACTGACCTCAGAGAAGTATTGCCATGTATTGTGTTTGGATTTTAGGAGTCCACCCATGAGAGTCGTCCTTGGAAACTGAGATCTACGCCCAGGGGGGCTTTCCACAGAGCACTGGGAATCTCATCCAAGATATGCCATGATTTTATTCTGAAAGATTGGCAGCCGTAGTTGAGAGTAAAAACACACATGGACCTCACATTGTAGACCACAATGTGACCTTTTGCCTACTCTTTGGGAAGCCTTGTCTCTGAGAGTTCTCCAGAGCTTTCATTGAAATGAGCTTCCTCATCATTTAATGGTTCCTGAATGAATTGAAACCCACAGTGCCTTCAACTTCATTTATGAAATTTCAAAAACTTCATTTTTGAAATTTCCATGACCAGGTGGCACTGGAGAACCTTAGGATATCCTGTTGCTGATCATGAGGGTACCAGACAGTGCCTTGATTGACTGTGTTTCATGAAAATGGTGTAGAACTGAGATGTCAGTAAGTTGGAGCTTTCTGAGTAGTAGGCCTAGAGCAGTGGTGTGCAGGTGTGTGATAAAACATCTGTGGTGGGGTCATGTGGATCTTACACTGGCTCCAAATGGCTTGTGAATGACATGGTGCAGCCAGCACACCCTTGTATATAAAGGCATATTGTTACATAGAGAGTTTTCAGGGCAATGTTCACAATCTGGTTGCTATGATCAAGGGGGCAAGCAATGTTGGATAGAAGCCTGGTTGTTGCATTCTCCTGCAGACCCTGACCCCCCACATATTACAGGACACCCTCCAGGACTGTGTCTCAGTTGAACTCCTTATATGCCTTGAAGCAAATACAAAACACCCAGTGCAGGAGCAAGAAATAACACGAACACTGGAGGATGACCAAATGGCTTTCAAGTCCACATGGGGAGACACTTAGCCCTAAGTGGTCACAGTTTAGCTACAAAGAGAAAATTCAACACTGCTGCCTCATGTTCATTGAAAAATAGGAAACCATGTCCTCCAGGTCACATAGATGCAGACTCAGCTTTGATGTTCTCACTAAAAAGGAAGCTAAAGCTCCTGACAACAATGTATATTTCAAGTGCCCAACCTCATTGTCAGTATCTCCAGAAGTCTTTAGGCCAGTAGAGTTCCATGTTTGTGGAGTTTTACCCTGTCCCTAAGTTTTGGAAGCTCCTCTAAAGCCTCAAAAGTTTTAAACTTCTGAGAATTTTCCATTCCATATATGTATTTACAGATTCTCTGACTCTTCTCCTCTAATTTTGTCTTTCTTTGGGCGAAGGTTATGTCAAGCCATTTTCTGAATTAGAGTGGGAAGTTATTTGTGTAACACATATTGCATACACATTGGATTCATTTTCCAATTTTCCATTTGAAATACTGAATCCCTGACACTAACTTATACCCTACTACACTCTGACTACTAATTCTAATATGATGCAGAAAAGTAACCAAATCAGAATTGAAATACAAGCAGTTCAGAAGAGGCATGGTGTATTCTTGAACTTGCCTTTTGCATGATAAAGGTTAGGTGTTATAAATCCAGTCTATTTTTAATTGAATTAGATATCCATGTGTTTTTAAAGTTAACAAATATGTGAATTCCTGTCTCCCTTTGTGTGTAGCCTATTCAGCACATGTATTTTTATATGCACATATCGAATCCCAGCTGGTATCACACCTACATTCTTGTGAGGTGGCTGACTTGGCAGATACAAATTTTGAGAAGGGATCACTCCTCGTAAACGCTGTTGGAACTGAAATTCAAACTATGGGAGAGCCTCCTAGTAGAACAACATTATACATAAATCCCTGTAAAGTAAATTGAATATGTTTGGATCTGTGAATGATGTGTATTTCATGGTGAATTTCGATTGGCATATATGTTGCTACATTTTAATATCTCTGTGTGTGTGTGTGTGTGTGTGTATACACACACACTCTACAGATTTTTCAAAATATGAAATATATATGTCTTATTTGCACTCCCTAAATTCATTCATGTTCAAGTATGTGGATTTATAATCAACTTTTCACCAGATTATTGTCAGAAATATTCATCCACCTGAAATACATATTTGTTTCCTAGTACTGAAAACTACCTTCAGTGAATGGTGCATACAACTCCTGTTCATAGCTGCAGCCTAAGGGGCCCAGCAAACTTCCAGCTGCCTGCAAACTTTCAGCTGCCGGCTGATGATTGGCTCACAGTGGCCCCAGCAACATCTAGCTGATTGGCTCCTCTGCGGTGATGCTCATTGGAGATGCTCATTGAGCTGTTTCCCCACCCTTTCAGACTGCCAGCTGATATTTGGCTCACAGCGGCCCCAGCAACATCTAGCTGATTGGCTCCTCTGCGGTGATGCTCATTGGGCTGCTTCCCTGCCTTTTCAGATCACAGAGCTGCTCATTGGGGGACTTTTTGACTCCACACGTGACCCAGCCAATTGGTCTCAAGAGCAGGAGGATTGTGGGAAGAGGAGAGAGGCTTGTGTGGGAGGGAAAGGCTTGTGGGAAGCCGGTGGTGACAGTTGGGCCTCTGAGGGTTTTTCCTGAGAGGCTCTTTTGCTTGGCGTGTGTGGTTCTAAAAATAAAGTTGCTTTCTTTTGAAAAGTGGCTCCTAATTGTGCCCAGCCAGACTGCAGCATTTGGTGGCTCGCATGGGGAGCGACTGAGGGTAACTGATAAGGTAAACTGCTTGCCCCTGAGGGCAGGACAAGAGGATGGGTAGCCATTTTAAGATTCCTCTTTTGTTTTGCTTCACATTTGCTTTAAATAGCCTGTCCCTGGAGATTAGTGAGACGGAAGAAAAACCGCTCACATCTGAGGAAAAACTATTTGTGTCTGAGGAACAGATAGAGAGAAAGGCTATAATGATATTTTGTTTTTCCATTTTTATTTCATTCTATCTCTGTTTTGTTTGGTGTTATCTTGTTGGGTTGTATTATAGTAGAAATATGGCATCAGAAATTAGAAAAAAAAACAAACTGAAAAAGTGTTAAGTAAATTGTTAGAGGAAGGAGGCATCCCAGTAAAATTAAGAGCAGTCAGGGCATACGTTGATACAATACAAAAATGTAGCCCATGGCTTTTTAAGGAGGAGTTGTTAAATATATCACAATGGAACCATCATGGTGAAGATTTAAAAAGAATAGAAAAGAAAAGCCCAGGGACTCTGCCAGTTGGCACATTGCCATTGTGGACTTTCATATCTTGTTTGTTTAGTCAAAAGCCTTCAGTTCAGACAATGGTAGAGGAAGGAGAAGACATATTGATTCAAGTAAAAGAGAAGGTCTCTCAAGTTAGTCAGACAGAGGAAAAAATTCAAGTAAAAGAGAAGGTCTCTCGAACCAGTCAGACAGAGGAAAAAAATCATGTAAAAGAGAAGGCCTCTCAAGCTAGTCAGACAGAGAAAGAAAGTGTAAAACAGTAAAAGCCATCAGGGGGAAATTTACAACAGGAGACTACTACTAACACCTTTCTATCACCAGAGGGTGTAAGTGTCCAACCAACAGAACCACCTCTACAGGAGACTGCTACTAATACTTTTCTATCACCAGAGGACGTAAGTGTCCAACTAACAAGGCCACCTCCATATGCTGGGAAGCCCCCAACCCCCACAGTTGATAGTTGGGATCCTGAGACAAGATCTCAAATATTAACATGCTCTATATTTGAGGTAGGAGGGCAGCGAGTTTACCATGCTTTAAATTTCAAAACAGTGAAGCAGATAAAAGAGGCTGTAACAACCTATGGTCCTCAAGCACTCTTCACTGTAAGCATGGTCGAAACCATTAACAACTTGAACATGAAGCCAGCAGATTGCGCTAATATGTGTAAAGTTGTGCTAAATGGAGGACAATACCTGTTATGGAAGGTTGACAATGAGGAATTTTGCAAGGAGACGGCTATGCGAAATGCAGCAGCTGGTTATCCTCAGAGAAATCTAGATATGTTGTTAGGAAAGGGACCTTATGAGGATCAGCAGCAACAAATTGCATATGATTCTGGTGTATGTGCATAAATTGCTGTAGTTGCAATTAAGTCATGGAAGACTTTACAAGGACTTGGAGGTTTACAAGGTCAATTATCTAAAGTAATACAAGGAGCTAATTAACTTTATGCTGAATTTGTCGATAGGCTTATTCAAACAGGTACCAGAGGTTCTGGGAAAACAGAATAAGCAATGCTATTACTAAAAAAACTGGCTTATGAGCAAGCGAATAGTTGGTGCAGAGATATAATTAGACCATGGAAACATGAAGATTTAAACACATATATTAAATTATGTAGAGACATTAATGAACAAGAGCAAGTCGTGGCAACTGCAGTAAAACAGGCTTTAGATGCCAGAGACATTAATGAAGAAGGGCAAATTGTGGCAGCTGCACTAAAACAGGCATTAGATGCCAGGCCAAGAACATGCTACAATTGTGAACAAACAGGACATTTTAAAAGGAATTGCCCATAGGAGGAGGGTTTAACAAAATTACTTATAGATATTAAAGGTTTTTTTTTTTTCAATTCCAATTCATCCTGAGGATAGTCCACGTTTTGCATTTACTATCCCTGCACTGAATCATGAAGGTTCTGATCAGAGATATGAATGGAAAGTACTGCCTCAAGGGATGGCTAACAGCCCAACAATGTGTCAAATTTATTTTAACAAAGTAATCAAGCCACTTAGAAATCAAAATCCTGAACTACAATATTTCAGTATATGGATGATGTATTATTAGCACACAAAGCTAAAAACACATTGCTAGAATGTTATGCCACACTTACAAACTTATTAAAAAATAATCTAGATATAGCAATAGATAAAGTACAATTAAATTTTCCAATTAATTATTTAGGTGTTCTATTATCCTCAACCATGTACCGCCACCAAAAATTCAAATACAAGTAGATCAACTCAAATCACATAACGACTTTCAAAAGTTATTAGGAGACATAAATTGGATAAGGCCTTATCTAGGTATACCAACAAGAGAGTTGGGATATTTATTTGATATCCTAAAAGGTCCATCATATCCCAATTCACGGTACATGTTAACGCCTGAAGCAAGAAAGGCATTAAAAATCATTAAAACATATATGGAAAATATGCAATTGGATAGAATTGATATAAGTTTGCCTTTATTATTTATTGTCTACCAACAAAAAATATTCCTACAGGAGTATTTTTGCAAGAAGGTCCATTATTATAGATACATTTATCTTATTCTCCTAACACTATTCTTACTAGGTACCCTGAGGCTATAGGACAATTAATACCCAAAGGAATAAAAGCAGCAAAGTGAGTGCTTGGGATTGCTCCCAATAAAATTATTACTCCACATACTCTGAATCAAATTGATGAGTTAGTTAATGAGTTAAATACTTGGGCAATAATCATGTGCAAATCTAATGTTTCATTTCATAATCACTTACCATCTAATCCTTTATTGTCTTTTTGGTCATCGCATCCTGTAATTTTTCCAAAATTGACAAGAAAAACACCTATCATGAATGCTCCAAATATATTTACTGATGGATCAAATAATGGTACAGCAGCAATAGTTACACCTGATCAAACTTTTACATTTCTAGTACCCAAACAATCAGCTCAAAATGTAGAGCTTAATGCAGTATTACAAGCTTTTGTGATGTTTAAAGATTCTGTATTTAATTTATTTTTGATAGTCAGCATATAGTTAATGCTATAGTATGCCTTGAAGATGCTGGTAGGATTTCCCATTCCTCTACTGTTTTCTCCTTGCTTTCCACTATACAAAGTATAATCTGGGACAGAAAAGATCCATTCTTTATAGGACATATCAGGGCACATACAGGATTGCCTGGAGCCATCAGTTTGGGCAATGATTTAGCAAATAAAAGTACACATGACATACATATTTTCTCTACACTAGAAGAAGCTATAAATTTTCGTAAAAAGTTCCATGTCAAAGCTAATACCTTACAAAAGCCTTCTAAAATAACTAAGGAAAAAGCTAGACAAATAATAAAACAATGTCAAAATTGTGTGACCTTTTTACCACAAGTTAATCTTGGAGTCAATCCTAGAGGATTGATACCTAATTATATTTGGCCGATGGACATCACACACTTGCCAGGATTTGGAAAATTAAAATATTTGTATGTTACAGTTGATACTTCTTCTGGATTTTTGATGGGCACCCTTCATGCCGGAGAAAAAACTAAAGATATTATCACTCATTGCTTACAAAATTTTGCCACTGTGGGCGTTCCCAAACAGTTAAAAACAGATAATGCCCCTGGTTATACTTCTACCTCTTTTAAACAATTTTGGTCATCATTTGGCATTACTCATATAACATTAATCCCATACAATCCACAGGGACAAGGCGTAGTTGAAAAAGCTCATCAAACTATTAAAAAGTACTTATTAAAGCAAAAAAGACGCAATTGGGAAAGGGTATATATTCCCCAAAGACAAACTTAAAATAACCCTTTTTATTCTAAACTTTTAAAATTTGGATTCATCAGGACTTAGTGCTGGGGAAAGGCATATGTGTCCAAAAAATGTGCATAAGCCCAAGGTTCTTTGGAAAGATATTCTAACAGGACAATGGAAAGGTCCTGACCCAGTAATTGTCTGGAGTCGGGGGTCTGTTTGTCTGTTTCCACAGGAAAAACAGTAGCCGATTTGGATTCCAGAGAGATTAACCAAGGTCCTGACCCAATGATTGTCTGGAGCCAGGGGCCTGTTTGTGTGTTTCCACAGAGAGAACAACAGCCGATTTGGATTCCAGAGAGATTAACTGAAGCGATTTCTACAGAACAAAAAGAAGATGATTTGACTCAAGTCCATATCAGCTGATATCCAAAACTCCAGTTTGGCTACCCTTACATCTAAGATAGAACCAGGATGCTTTTTTCAATATCTATTTTATTATTGCCTTTTCCCACATTTTATTTTGTTTTTTTGAGCTCATACATACCTAGTTTAATGTTTTGGTGATCAGTTCTATTTTTTGACAATAGAGTTTTTAAACATTGCAATGGAGATTTCACATGTAAAAAGTTATAAGGCCTTTACTATTAGGTTATGTGTTGTATGTATTATATTATGTGTGCACACTTGTGTTTTGTGTTATATGTTTGAATGTTCATATGTCCATATATCATATATGATGAGGGCTCATGAAAAAATTGATCCAAATATTTTTTTATTCACATTATTTAAATGGCTTAATTTAAATTGGGTAAACAGCTGTTGAGGATTGTTTTAAAATGTGAACAAAAAAGGAGGTTAACAGATCTGTTTGTTTTCTTTCACATTTCCTTTTCATTATATTTAATAATTCTCTCCAAGACAATGTAAATTGTTAAGAAAATTGTTTTATTTCAGTGTTTTCTGGAATGTTACATAATTTTTTCTTTAGCCATTATTGCCAGAATTTCTATCTTCGTCACAGTGCTGGTGAAATCAAAGATAAAACCAATCTACAGCTTCTGCAATAGCCATCACTGAACTGCTTGCAGAACTTGCCTGGACACATTGTGAACTCACATGTATGCATTGTAAACTATCTGTTTGTGCAGCAACTTGTGGTAGTGTTGGGTTATATTTGCTGATGATGTCATTGGTGGTACAATTTTTTCAAAAGGAGCCGTCAATTGGCTTGGTGTATCTTCCTCCCTTCTGAGATTCCAAAAGTAAGGGACAGGGTAAACACTCCACAACCATGGAGCTCTGCTGGCCTAAAGACTTCTTGAGAATCTGCCTCTGACGTTGGGCACTTGAAATATATGTTGTTGTTGGGAATTTTAGCTTTCTTTGTAGTGAGACCATCAAATCTGGGTCTGCATCTTTGTGACTTGGAGGTCATGGTTTCTTATTTTCCAATGAACATGAGGCAGCAATGTTGAATTCTCTCTTTTAGGGTAAACTGTGGCCACGGGGGGCTAAGTGTATCCACATGTGGACTGTGAAGCCATTTGGGCATCCTTCACTTTTTGTGGTGTTTCTTGCTGCTGAAATGGAATTTTTGTATTTGCTTCACGAAATACAAAGAATTCAACTGTTACCCAGTGCGTGAGGGAGATCTGTCACCTGTGGTAGGTCAGGGTCTGCAGAAGAATGCATCAACCAGGCTTATATTCCACATAGCGTGCCCCCATGACCATAGCAACCCGATTCTAAACATTGCCCTGAAACCTCTCCATATAACAAGATGCCTTTACATAGAAGGGACTGCTGGCTGCACCATGTCTCTCACAAGGCATTTGGAAGCCAATGGGAGATCCACATGGCCCCACCACAGATGTTTTATCACACACCTGCCCACCACTGCTCTATGCCCACTCCTCAGCAGGCTTCAACTTCTTGGCATCTCTGTTCGGCACCATCTTCATAAAAACCAGTCAATCAAGGCACTGACTGGTATACTCATGATCATCCTCAGGATATCCAAAGATTCTCCAGTGCCACCTGGTCATGGGAATTTTAAAAATTTCATGGTATTTATCTAGCCACTTTTCAAGGAGGAAGTTGGAGGCACTGTGGGTTTCAATTTATTCTGGAACCATTAAATGGTGAGGAAGCTCATTTCAATGAAATCTCTGGAGAACCCTCACAGGAAGGTTCCCAATGAGGTCTACAATGTGATGTCCATGTGTGTTTTGACTCTCAATTATGGCTGCCAAGTTTTTCAGAATAAAATCATGTGATATCCTGGCTGAGATTCCAAGTGCTCTGGGAAAAGCCACCCTGGGCCAAGATCTCAGTTTCCAAGGGTGACTCTCATGCGTGGCCTCATAAAATCCCAACACAATTTATGCCAGTACTTCTCTGAGGTCTGTTCCAGAACTCATTCTCTAAGGGGAATCACACCAGAGTTCAAGTCCAGGTGGACCCAGGCATCTGTTCCAACTGCCACACAAATGACCACAATTTAAACCAAAACACTCCCACATGGCCCTCATCTTCGTCCATACAGACACTCATCATAACCTCTGGCTGGAGTTTTCCATGAGGGGTGCAGCACAAGACAGTGTCCAAAATAACCTCCCTTGCCCCTCATTTGCATAAAGACATGTTGGCCTGGACACCCATCTTGGGAATCAGGAATGATCTGAAAGACACCAGCCCAGAAACCCCAGGCCCCATTGTGAAACCATCAGGGCGTGTTGCTAACCCACTAAACACTGGAGAGGTCTATCTGTTAATCAGTTAAGGGTAGTCTATTGTGAAAGGACAGGATGGTTGGAAAAGAACAAAAAAACCAGGTCCCAGGGCATTCTTAGGCAAATAGGAACTGATAACATAAAGTAAAGAACAACTTTGCCCTTTAGGTAATCTATATGCTGGGTTCAAAATAACCAATAAGAAACCTGTTGCTTACCGCGCGCGCGAAACCTGCCCCATTATCCTATAAAAGACCTGTACCCCAAAGCCTGGTGTGCCAGTTCACCAAAGCTCCGGCTGAGGTTTTGCTGAGCACCCACAGGCGTCTGTGTCTGAATAAACCTCTTGCGTTTGCAGCCAGTGCTTCGTGCGTCTTTCTTGGACAGGGAATCGGTGGGTCTTTCATTTGGCGAGCCAGCCAGGAGAACTCCTGTAACCCCGTCCGGATCCCTGCCCGAGGAACACCCGGTAACCACTGGGAGGTAAGCTGGCCAGCTCGTGTCATTTTGTGTCTCTTCTGTTCTATGTTTGCAGTCTTCGGTCGTTATCTGTCTGTGCGCGGCGTCCGTACGATTACGCGTAATCGCTCTGTTTTCTGGGCAGCTCGAGAAGGAGTTGACGAACTCGGACTTCTCTCCTGCCACCCTGGGAGACGTCCCAGGGATTCCTGCCACCCTGGGAGACGTCCCAGGGTTCTGAGTGGATTGCCTGTAGTAAAGTATTTTGTGAAGTATTTGGTAAAGTATTTTGTAGCTGACGGATCCATCTGAGCCTTTAGTTTCTGGGTAGCAATCCACGACGTGCTGCGAATTTTGTGGCCGCGCTGCGAATTTTGTGTTTTGTGTTTCTATTGTCCTGTCTGTTCCCAGCCCAAAACCCTGGCAAGAGAACTAATCTCCCAATCTGGGGTTGTCAGACCCAATCTGAGGGGGATGCTCCCCCAATCTGAAGGGAAGGCCCCAGTTGGCTTGGGGCCAGCACCCACTTTCATTTTTTTGACAATCTGAAAAGGGAATCTATGTCTTTGTGTGTCTCTGTGTGTCTTTTTATGTGTCTGTTTAGTGTGGTGGCATTGTTTTACTTTGGACTGATGCAGAGTCCCAAATTCCAATCTGCCTTAGAGGTATGGAGATAACTTTAGCTAAATTCTAACCTAAATTGTAAGCGAGATTAGGGAAGCAGTGTTTTCTTTTCTTCCCGTAGTTGGCTTGCGTGCACCCACTGCGGTTAAGAAATGCCTGCTGGGGATCTAAAAACTTTGATATCTCGCTTTAACTTTTCTCAAAACCCTGTCCTCATTATTAAATTGGCATTAATTGGCTTTGGGAATGGGAGCCGAACTTTCAGTCATAAATTCTGTCCCAGACTGAGATTCTACACCGAGGTAAGTGCACGCACCCCATGTCTGTTTGAGGTGCATCTTTCTCTCTCTTTCTCTCTGGAGGGTAAGGAGGGCACCCGACGGCTACTTAAACGCAACTAGTGCAGCCGCCACTCTTCAAGACTCGGGTGAGAGGTTTCTCGGCCTAGGCAGCTCTTAATCACCTGTTCAATACAGAGCAGGCATGTTGGGTTCTGCCAAAGCCGCTTCCAAATTTTCTGTCTGGGCCCGGAGAGCAATTGGCGTGAGTACACAGTGTCTGGAATCCCGACCTGCTTTGGATGCGTGGAGGTGGAGGAAGGAGTTTGGAACAACTGCGGAATTCTGGTCTGGGCTACTCTCAGATGATTCTTAAGGTTCCTTTCTCTTGAGCCCCCTCCCGACAGCCCTAAGGGGTATCTAGGGTGATCGGTAGATGAATGGCACTGAGGGAAAGCCCCAATCACATTTGCCTCCGTATGGGCTACGCAACACTCCCACAACCTCGCATCCATTCCTCCTGGATGCTCCCCTTCCTTTGCAGGTCAGAAATGTTAGAAAATCAGGTTGCAGGACTAAGAAAGGCACGGGATAATTAGCAAAATCTGCCCAGGTTCCCTAAGGTGCATAGGTAACTTTCAATAGTCTGTTTTACCACCCCAATGTTTAAAATGAGCTGTGTTCTTTAAGCTGCTAGAGAGGCATTTTTAGAATGAACTCTTCCGGTAATCTGCTACCTTACAACCAGTAGATATCCCTTAACACTTAGGCGGCTCCTTTAGTCTACAGTTCTGCCATGAGAAAAAGAGTCAAGAGAAAAATTTGAGCTGATCAAAGTACATACCCTCTTCCCCCTTCAAGACCTAAGGCAGATAAAAACTGACTCTACTGGAAAAGTTAGGAGATATGCCAGATTGCCTGGGATTGGGTCTATCCAAAGGTGCTAATCCTGTAAGTAAAGGGGAAACTGAGGATTTCTCAGCAGCTGCCAGAGCCATCTTCGCTCTGGGGAATTTCCTCATTCTTTCCCTGCACTGCAAGGATTACTCCACCTGAATACAGTAAAGTCAGTCACACTGAGGCCCTTAATTTTACACCTATAGTTGCCCCTATGTGAAAACATCTGGTCCACTCATGGGGAAATCTATGGTGCCACTGATAGAAGTCATAATTAAATGGAAGTTCAAAACCTGGAGAGATATTTTCTTATCTAGTTGTCTGATTGTTTCTTGGGGATAATCTAGGCTAAATGTGTGTCTAAAAAATGATGTTTCATTGTAACATCTGGTATCTAAATGAGTTTGAAGCATTGCACAATCTTGCAGTTAAAAGTTAGGGTTAGGTAATTATTTAGTTTGATTTCAGATAATTCATGCCAGAGAACTTAGATACTTAGGATAGAAAATTAAAAGAACTCTACTTCCAAGTTGGCAAGTAACTCCCAATCATTCAGTGTTATTTTTTCATCAATTTTGAACTGGGTAGCCTGAAAAGATTTCACTAGGTGTACCAGTGCATTAATTTGGGCAAGGATAGTAAATTATGATTTGGTATCTGTTCCCCTTAGTGTATAAGATTCAGGGGAAAAAAAAAATGTTGGATTGGGACGTTGGTCTGGCTTATTGAAATAACATTGAATAGCAACAGTCTTGGAAATTTTTTTAAAAGCTTAATTTTGGATATACATGGTAGTGTGTAGTTCTCTTTTAAGATTATCTCCAGGTGATTTAATGAAACTTAATACTACTTTAGGAACTTCAGAACAAAGAAAGTGACTTAATGATCCTAAATAAATTTCTTCTGATGGTAGAGATCCTATTTTCAGTTTTGTGTGAGCAAGTTTTTCTAGTGTAGGAAAATGTAAAAGGTATGAAATTTTATAAATTGCATCTTAAACTTGTATCATAATTTTCAACATCCAAACCTGGAAATTGTGACTTATGGTTAAAATGCCTTAGGCATGAGGTTTGTGCTCAGAATTCCAGTTTTCCCAGACCTCAGCCAGGACTTAAGCTGATATGCAAATAGAAGAAGCCTGGAGCACTCAGTAGGAGACAGATCTGAGGCCCAAGGGAAAAAAAAAAAAAAGAGTAAAAGTGTCTTTTTATGGGAACTCAAACTAGATTAAACCAGAGAGTAAATTGTATGGCATTTACTAATTACAGGCCGGTCAATTTTTTCTAGGACTTTTGCTTTTTTTTTCTTAGATTCTGTATTTTTTTTTTTTTTGAGCTCATGATTTTGATCCTATAGACAAGTTAATGTTTTTCTGATAAGTTCTATTTTTGATCAACTATGGAGTTTTTAAACATTGCAATGAGATTTCACCTGAGAAAGCAACAAGGCCTTTACTATTGTGTTGTGTTACACTTGTGTTACGTGTTGTATGTCAGTATGTCTGTGTGTATTTCCATATATCATATAGTGATATAACAATTGGCAGATGAGGAGCGCTCATAAAAAATTTTAAAAATGGATCCAAATATCTTTGACTCACGTGATTCAAATGGTTCAATTTAAATTAGGTAAACAGATGAAAGTAAAGATGTCTTTAAAATTAAGCTTATAAGTTTTTCTAGGTGTTCAAAAATAAAACCTAACAAAATGTTTATGTCTATAAAATAATCTGATTAAATTCAAAATTTACAAGTATTGTTTCAAAATGTGAACAGAAGGAGGTTAACAGATAAAAAAGAGAAACTAGAAGGTTCTAGGTATGGATTTCATAGAAGGAAAATGTGTTTCTGGATAAGAGTCTATATGATTAAGTAATTAAGAGGGTTTAAGTAAATGATATAAAGAAGGTCTGTGTAAGTTGCTTATAAGTGTAAGTTTTTGAGCAAGTAATCTTAAAGAAATTAAACAGCTGGTTAAACAAGTGCTATTGTTTTAGAGAATTGTGCTATGTTATCTCTTTAAAAGCTAAACTTGGTTAATATAAAAACATCAATGTAGTTGGTGCTATTAATGTGTTCACATCTTCCAGGTATACAAGTCTGTTAGGTAGAAGCTTTAAAAGAGCATTATATCAAGCTGTGTTCTAAAGTTGTATGATAATTTTAGGCTTAAAAGAAAGATATGTTGGAGATATAATTAAATCATTTGTGTTCTATAACTGGGCTTGTTATCAATAAGATATGTACAGTTCTATGTTACTTTTTACACTGAGATACAACTTAAGTGTATTTTTAAGTTAATGAGGGCTTAATCTGTGTAAAGGTTTTATTGTAAAACACAAAAGTACTTTACTACTTTTCTACAAAAGGTTAGAAGCTTTCAGCCTTTCTTTAATTCATGTTTTAGATGTGATATTATGTTATGTTTGCTCAAGTTCACAACAATTTATGTAGGCTTTGTAAAACGATATCTAAAAAGCAAAGATCAGTCTCAGAACTGCAGTACTTAAGATTTATGAAGAACCCCGCCTTACTTGAGATAAAGCTCTATGTCCCATCCCACTATATGTGAAAGTAACTATAAAAAAATAGGCTAGATTTCAGTACATTTAAAGTTGTGTCCAAAAGTTAGTTTTTGTTAAGATTACTAAGATCTCAAACAGGGAATTATAATGTATAACTCTGCCAAAATTCAAGGTAGCTATTATATGAACTAAATATGTTTTTACTCTTTGATAATTTTATCTTGTAGTTTTCAAAATGGCTTAAAGATTGCCTGTTAATGTTTTGCAGAGGTACTGATTTAAGAACTCACAACCTGGGTTAATGTAAGATAAAGAGTTATCACCTACAGGATAGAGAGATAGACATTAAAGCCCAGTGCGCTTAATATAAGGCTGTTAACTTATTTGCTAGATGTTTAAGATTAAGTTTTAAAATTAAAAATTTGGCTCTTGCCCTCTGAGTCAGTCTGAGTCAGGGGATAGGGGACTTTTCCAAAGAGCTTTGCAACTCTAGGCCACATAACCTCCCGATCAGGGAGATTAATGAGACCAGTGGAGGACAGAAAGCCAATCAGTGCATTTGCTGTGAAGAGGAGGGTCATCAGAAAAGGGAGATATGCCTGATGCTTCCGAGGGAAGCCACATGGTCAAGTAAGGCCTGGACCCATCCTAGCGCAAATGGCACTAGCAGATCTGAGAAGCTGCTGTAAGTTCCCGAGGACTCCCAAGAAAACTCAGCTGACTGTTAACAATAGATGGAAACAAAAGTCAGTTGGACTTGCTTCATCTTAAACACTTAGCAAAGACAGTCAAAGCCAAAACACAGCTATTCCTGGGCATTTTAAATAAAATAATAGTTAAATGTAACTTCCATAAATAAGTAAACTGGAGGCTTCAAAAGAGATTCTCAGAAAGGAATGCCTGATAACTATCAAAAGGAACTGCCAGAGTAGTATTTAGTTCAAGGCCTTTATTTGCTAGTATAGTTATCCAGCCCTAAGTAACAGAATTAAATATTTCTCTATTAGATACAGAGGTCATACTAGTAAAAGGATTTTGCAAGTCAGATGACATTAAGTTATTAAACTGTATCTTAAGGGAAAGGACATCTGTAACCCTAAAAGTTAAATGTTATGTTTACAGTCCTGGTAACTGAGGATGTTAAAGCCTGATGAGGGAACTTATGTATAGTGACATGTTCCAGCTTTTGCAACACTTATTCAGTACTCATGGTTTTTGTTTCTCTCATAGAAACATCCATCCCCAGATGACAACCTGTTTTTCCCCAAGCAGATCTCAAATGGAACTGACTTCTAAATGGGAACTCGCGTCCCCCAAGTCGCCCCCCACGTCTTCAAGCCCCCTCATGTTCGACACCCCCTTTTCAGCTCTGAAGCAGCCAGAATGAGTCATCGCCCCTTCTCCACACAGCAATAAAGTTTCTAAAATTAGGGGGGAACAAAGCCAAAAATGGAAAGGCAGTGTAGATAGGTAAATCGAGTCAGGTTGGATCTAGGAGGCCAATTTTAAGTAAGTCTGGAAAGTTAAAGACTGTCCCCTGAGGATTACTGTTTACCAAGATGTAGAGTCTGCCTAAATAGGCCCCCAACTGAGGGAACCATGATTGGTTCCCAAGTTTCCAGACAAAGGGGGGAATGAAAGACCCCAGCCCAGAAACCCCAGGCCCCATTGTGAAACCATCAGGGCGTGTTGCTAACCCACTAAACACTGGAGAGGTCTATCTGTTAATCAGTTAAGGGTAGTCTATTGTGAAAAGACAGGATGGTTGGAAAAGAACAAAAAAAACCAGGTCCCAGGGCATTCTTAGGCAAATAGGAACTGATAACATAAAGTAAAGAACAACTTTGCCCTTTAGGTAATCTATATGCTGGGTTCAAAATAACCAATAAGAAACCTGTTGCTTACCGCGAGCGCGAAACATGCCCCATTATCCTATAAAAGACCTGTACCCCAAAGCCTGGTGTGCCAGTTCACCAAAGCTCCGGCTGAGGTTTTGCTGAGCACCCACAGGCGTCTGTGTCTGAATAAACCTCTTGCGTTTGCAGCCAGTGCTTCGTGCGTCTTTCTTGGACAGGGAATCGGTGGGTCTTTCAGATCAAATAGGCCTGCTGTTAATACTGCTCTGCTTCTCCAATATGAGGCCTACTGACTGTCAGGTATAGATTCTTTTTTTTTTTTTTAGAAAGAGTGAGAGAGTGAAAAGACGGGGAGAGAGAGAGAATTTTAATACTTTTCTTTTTTAGTATTTGGCGAACACAACATCTTTGTCTGTATGTGGTGCTGAGGATCGAACCCGGGCCGCACGCATGCCAGGCGAGCATGCTAGGGCGTGAGCCACATTCCCAGCACCAGGTATAGATTCTTCATGTGATTTGGATTCAGTTGAAACCCAAGCACCTATGGGCTAGTTTCTGCAGGGCTTTGAAGATCTTATTTGAACCAAAGGTTCGTATTCTTACTTGATGGAGGTCAGGAACCTTACAGAGAAAGGCGAGAGAATTCTTCTACAATGAATACTCTTTTAGCCAATGTAGTTTATGATGCACACATGGGATCTTTCTTTAGATGCATCAGGTGCTGAGAATCTAAGCCACAGCCTCACAGAGGACCTATAGCCTGATTCAGACACATTCCTTTCCAAAGCAATTAAGCAAAGAGCCACATGTGATGCCCATTCATTTGCATTTGAAAACTGTTTTCTTTATGCTTCCCAATGGGTGGCCTGAGGCAAAGATCATCCTGACATTCAGGGCAACAGAAAAATAGGTAAGCAAAAGGCCCAAAGCAGTGTTTCTCCACTGAGACTTTTCCTGATCACAGATATCTGAGTTTTCTGGGAAGCTCGCCATTCCCTTCAGCTATCAAGTACATGGCCATGTCACTGAGTTTAGAGGTGGTACATATCTTGGAAACAATATCATGAGCCTATTCTGGAGAGTGGCCAGGATTCAGAAAAAAAACCAGAAACTTAGTAAGATATCAGGGGTTGCTCATTGATAAGGCAAGCCGCAGTCCATTCATAAATTGGGAAGTATGAATGCTGGGAAGCTTTCTACTACACAGGACACATCAATTGAAGCTTTCTGTTTTCTAAAGTCTACAACCACGTACACGGTGGAATACACAGACCTAGAAACACTCGCCATGTCAAACGACTTACTAGAATCAGTTCACTCCAAAGTAAACAAACCGCCTTTCTTACCTATTCTCAGAACATTAGACAAAACCACAAACCCACACCCACACCCACAAAGGCACCTCCTTCCCCCAAGTAGGTCTGTGACTATCCGGAGTGTCCTCTGACTTTTGTGCCATACTATGTTCCCCCAAAATGGCCTGTCCTGTCTCAGATCTGGTCTCCTTGTGAAGCCAGATTTAAAGTTAGGTAGTCAGTGTAGTCAGGTAAATTGGGTCTAATATCGAGTGAAATCTAAAATGGAGGCCATGCTGGGAATGACTCAGGGAAAACGCAGGACAACTCATGGAATGTTAATGAAGTCCTGAAAAGGCCCTAGGCCAAAGTCCACCTCAAAGAAATGTTAATGGAGCCCGGAAAACAGCCCCAACAGACTTGGAGATAGCCCATCCCAAAAGGTGATAATTAAGCCCACCTGTAGGCCTCCAACCTACATTCCATCACTGAAAGAACTATAAAAAGGGGAAAGAACAGCCCTTCCACGGATTCCACCTCTTGGGTCCCCTTCTTCCTCCGGGAGAAGTCTTTTCTGCTGTCCTTTAATAAATTTCTAATTTCTATTCTGACCTTGCCTCGGCGTGCTTCTTTGGTGTTATTCTTCAACATTGGGGAAGCAAGAACTCGTCACCGGTCAACAGCGGTTTCATATTGGAGGTCCCATACCGAGATTCTACACCGAGGTAAGTGCACGCACCCCATGTCTGTTTGAGGTGCATCTTTCTCTCTCTTTCTCTCTGGAGGGTAAGGTGGGCACCCGACGGCTACTTAAATGCAACTAGTGCAGCCGCCACTCTTCAAGACTCGGGTGAGAGGTTTCTCGGCCTAGGCAGCTCTCAATCACCTGTTCAATACAGAGCAGGCATGTTGGGTTCTGCCAAAGCCGCTTCCAACTTTTCTGTCTGGGCCCGGAGAGCAATTGGCGTGAGTACACGGTGTCCCGAATCCCGATCTGCCTCGGATGCGTGGAGGTGGGGGAAGGAGTTTGGAACAACTGCGGAATCCCGGTCTGGGCTACTCTCAGAGGATTCTTAAGGTTCCTTTCTCTTGAACCTCCTCCCGACAGCCCTCAGGGGTATCTAGGGTGATCGGTAGATGAATGGCACTGAGGGAAAGCCCCAATCAACATTTGCCTCTGTATGGGCTACGCAACACTCCCAACCTCACATCCAGTCCCTCCTGGATGCTCCCCTTCCTTCACAGGTCAGAAATGTTAGCAATTCGGGTTGAGACTCAGAAAGGCATGAGATAATTAGTAAAATCTGCCCAGGTTCCCTAAGGTGCATAGGTAACTTTCAATAGTCTGTTTTACCGCCCAATGTTTAAAATGGGCTGTGTTCTCTTTAAGCTGCTAGAGAGGCATTTTTAGAATCAACTCCTCAGGTAATCTGCTAGTCTACAGAGAAAAGGCAACAAAAGAGAGCATGTTTCTCTTTTACAATGGGTTTTTAGTGGCCAGGAGGATACAGTAATGCCCTTAAGTCTGAATCCTCCCAGGGTCTCTGGCACAGGGCAAACTGAGACCCTAGCACTTTGCTAAAGGGGACCAGAAACCCCTTGGCAAAGCAAGGTGAGAGACGGGTTTTCTGGACCGTTTAGGAAGCTCAAACCTAGGGAGACGTCCCTAATGAGAACAGTTTTCTCTGGTGCAGCGTGGGCGCCTGAGTCCTGTTTTCTTCTCACTCAGACGGGAGCTTCTCTCTCTCCAATACGCCAGGTGCACCACTAGCCTGCGTATTGAAAAATTGGGATAGTTTTGAACCTCAGACGCTCAAGACAAAGCGCCTCATTTTCTTGGCCTGGCCTCAATCCAAACTCTGATGGAGAAACCTGGCCACCTGAGGGAAATATCAATTTTAATACAATTTACAAAAAGGAAATGGTGTGAGGTGCTGTATGTTCAGATTTTCATTGCTCTAAGGGAAAATCCTAAATTATGCCAACAGTGTAAAGTAGACAGCTATGATATCTACTATGAAGAGAAAAAAATCTTGGACTCAGAAAAAAATCAAGAGAAAAACTTGAGCTGATCAAAGTACATACCCTCTTCCCCCTTCAAGACCTAAGGCAGATAAAAACTGACTCTACTAGAAAAGTTAGGAGATATGCCAGATTGCCTGGGATTGGGTCTATCCAAAGGTGCTAATCCTATAAGTAAAGGGGAAACTGAGGATTTCTCAGCAGCTGCCAGAGCCATTTGCTCTGGAGAATTTCCTCATTCTTTCCCTGCACTGCAAGGATTACTCCACCTGAATACAGTAAAGTCAGTCACACTGAGGCCCTTAATTTTACACCTATAGTTGCCCCTATGTGAAAACATCTGGTCCACTCATGGGGAAATCTATGGTGCCACTGATAGAAGTCATAATTAAATGGAAGTTCAAAACCTGGAGAGATATTTTCTTATCTAGTTGTCTGATTGTTTCTTGGGGATAATCTAGGCTAAATGTGTGTCTAAAAGATGATGTTTCATTGTAACATCTGGTATCTAAATGAGTTTGAAGCATTGCACAATCTTGCAGTTAAAAGTTAGGGTTAGGTAATTATTTAGTTTGATTTCAGATAATTCATGCCAGAGAACTTAGATACTTAGGATAGAAAATTAAAAGAACTCTACTTCCAAGTTGGCAAGTAACTCCCAATCATTCAGTGTTATTTTTTCATCAATTTTGAACTGGGTAGCCTGAAAAGATTTCACTAGGTGTACCAGTGCATTAATTTGGGCAAGGATAGTAAATTATGATTTGGTATCTGTTCCCCTTAGTGTATAAGATTCAGGGGAAAAAAAAATGTTGGATTGGGACGTTGGTCTGGCTTATTGAAATAACATTGAATAGCAACAGTCTTGGAAATTTTTTTAAAAGCTTAATTTTGGATATACATGGTAGTGTGTAGTTCTCTTTTAAGATTATCTCCAGGTGATTTAATGAAACTTAATACTACTTTAGGAACTTCAGAACAAAGAAAGTGACTTAATGATCCTAAATAAATTTCTTCTGATGGTAGAGATCCTATTTTCAGTTTTGTGTGAGCAAGTTTTTCTAGTGTAGGAAAATGTAAAAGGTATGAAATTTTATAAATTGCATCTTAAACTTGTATCATAATTTTCAACATCCAAACCTGGAAATTGTGACTTATGGTTAAAATGCCTTAGGCATGAGGTTTGTGCTCAGAATTCCAGTTTTCCCAGACCTCAGCCAGGACTTAAGCTGATATGCAAATAGAAGAAGCCTGGAGCACTCAGTAGGAGACAGATCTGAGGCCCAAGGGAAAAAAAAAAAAAAAAGAGTAAAAGTGTCTTTTTATGGGAACTCAAACTAGATTAAACCAGAGAGTAAATTGTATGGCATTTACTAATTACAGGCCGGTCAATTTTTTCTAGGACTTTTGCTTTTTTTTTCTTAGATTCTGTATTTTTTTTTTTTTTTGAGCTCATGATTTTGATCCTATAGACAAGTTAATGTTTTTCTGATAAGTTCTATTTTTGATCAACTATGGAGTTTTTAAACATTGCAATGAGATTTCACCTGAGAAAGCAACAAGGCCTTTACTATTGTGTTGTGTTACACTTGTGTTACGTGTTGTATGTCAGTATGTCTGTGTGTATTTCCATATATCATATAGTGATATAACAATTGGCAGATGAGGAGCGCTCATAAAAAATTTTAAAAATGGATCCAAATATCTTTGACTCACGTGATTCAAATGGTTCAATTTAAATTAGGTAAACAGATGAAAGTAAAGATGTCTTTAAAATTAAGCTTATAAGTTTTTCTAGGTGTTCAAAAATAAAACCTAACAAAATGTTTATGTCTATAAAATAATCTGATTAAATTCAAAATTTACAAGTATTGTTTCAAAATGTGAACAGAAGGAGGTTAACAGATAAAAAAGAGAAACTAGAAGGTTCTAGGTATGGATTTCATAGAAGGAAAATGTGTTTCTGGATAAGAGTCTATATGATTAAGTAATTAAGAGGGTTTAAGTAAATGATATAAAGAAGGTCTGTGTAAGTTGCTTATAAGTGTAAGTTTTTGAGCAAGTAATCTTAAAGAAATTAAACAGCTGGTTAAACAAGTGCTATTGTTTTAGAGAATTGTGCTATGTTATCTCTTTAAAAGCTAAACTTGGTTAATATAAAAACATCAATGTAGTTGGTGCTATTAATGTGTTCACATCTTCCAGGTATACAAGTCTGTTAGGTAGAAGCTTTAAAAGAGCATTATATCAAGCTGTGTTCTAAAGTTGTATGATAATTTTAGGCTTAAAAGAAAGATATGTTGGAGATATAATTAAATCATTTGTGTTCTATAACTGGGCTTGTTATCAATAAGATATGTACAGTTCTATGTTACTTTTTACACTGAGATACAACTTAAGTGTATTTTTAAGTTAATGAGGGCTTAATCTGTGTAAAGGTTTTATTGTAAAACACAAAAGTACTTTACTACTTTTCTACAAAAGGTTAGAAGCTTTCAGCCTTTCTTTAATTCATGTTTTAGATGTGATATTATGTTATGTTTGCTCAAGTTCACAACAATTTATGTAGGCTTTGTAAAACGATATCTAAAAAGCAAAGATCAGTCTCAGAACTGCAGTACTTAAGATTTATGAAGAACCCCGCCTTACTTGAGATAAAGCTCTATGTCCCATCCCACTATATGTGAAAGTAACTATAAAAAAATAGGCTAGATTTCAGTACATTTAAAGTTGTGTCCAAAAGTTAGTTTTTGTTAAGATTACTAAGATCTCAAACAGGGAATTATAATGTATAACTCTGCCAAAATTCAAGGTAGCTATTATATGAACTAAATATGTTTTTACTCTTTGATAATTTTATCTTGTAGTTTTCAAAATGGCTTAAAGATTGCCTGTTAATGTTTTGCAGAGGTACTGATTTAAGAACTCACAACCTGGGTTAATGTAAGATAAAGAGTTATCACCTACAGGATAGAGAGATAGACATTAAAGCCCAGTGCGCTTAATATAAGGCTGTTAACTTATTTGCTAGATGTTTAAGATTAAGTTTTAAAATTAAAAATTTGGCTCTTGCCCTCTGAGTCAGTCTGAGTCAGGGGATAGGGGACTTTTCCAAAGAGCTTTGCAACTCTAGGCCACATAACCTCCCGATCAGGGAGATTAATGAGACCAGTGGAGGACAGAAAGCCAATCAGTGCATTTGCTGTGAAGAGGAGGGTCATCAGAAAAGGGAGATATGCCTGATGCTTCCGAGGGAAGCCACATGGTCAAGTAAGGCCTGGACCCATCCTAGCGCAAATGGCACTAGCAGATCTGAGAAGCTGCTGTAAGTTCCCGAGGACTCCCAAGAAAACTCAGCTGACTGTTAACAATAGATGGAAACAAAAGTCAGTTGGACTTGCTTCATCTTAAACACTTAGCAAAGACAGTCAAAGCCAAAACACAGCTATTCCTGGGCATTTTAAATAAAATAATAGTTAAATGTAACTTCCATAAATAAGTAAACTGGAGGCTTCAAAAGAGATTCTCAGAAAGGAATGCCTGATAACTATCAAAAGGAACTGCCAGAGTAGTATTTAGTTCAAGGCCTTTATTTGCTAGTATAGTTATCCAGCCCTAAGTAACAGAATTAAATATTTCTCTATTAGATACAGAGGTCATACTAGTAAAAGGATTTTGCAAGTCAGATGACATTAAGTTATTAAACTGTATCTTAAGGGAAAGGACATCTGTAACCCTAAAAGTTAAATGTTATGTTTACAGTCCTGGTAACTGAGGATGTTAAAGCCTGATGAGGGAACTTATGTATAGTGACATGTTCCAGCTTTTGCAACACTTATTCAGTACTCATGGTTTTTGTTTCTCTCATAGAAACATCCATCCCCAGATGACAACCTGTTTTTCCCCAAGCAGATCTCAAATGGAACTGACTTCTAAATGGGAACTCGCGTCCCCCAAGTCGCCCCCCACGTCTTCAAGCCCCCTCATGTTCGACACCCCCTTTTCAGCTCTGAAGCAGCCAGAATGAGTCATCGCCCCTTCTCCACACAGCAATAAAGTTTCTAAAATTAGGGGGGAACAAAGCCAAAAATGGAAAGGCAGTGTAGATAGGTAAATCGAGTCAGGTTGGATCTAGGAGGCCAATTTTAAGTAAGTCTGGAAAGTTAAAGACTGTCCCCTGAGGATTACTGTTTACCAAGATGTAGAGTCTGCCTAAATAGGCCCCCAACTGAGGGAACCATGATTGGTTCCCAAGTTTCCAGACAAAGGGGGGAATGAAAGACCCCAGCCCAGAAACCCCAGGCCCCATTGTGAAACCATCAGGGCGTGTTGCTAACCCACTAAACACTGGAGAGGTCTATCTGTTAATCAGTTAAGGGTAGTCTATTGTGAAAAGACAGGATGGTTGGAAAAGAACAAAAAAAACCAGGTCCCAGGGCATTCTTAGGCAAATAGGAACTGATAACATAAAGTAAAGAACAACTTTGCCCTTTAGGTAATCTATATGCTGGGTTCAAAATAACCAATAAGAAACCTGTTGCTTACCGCGAGCGCGAAACATGCCCCATTATCCTATAAAAGACCTGTACCCCAAAGCCTGGTGTGCCAGTTCACCAAAGCTCCGGCTGAGGTTTTGCTGAGCACCCACAGGCGTCTGTGTCTGAATAAACCTCTTGCGTTTGCAGCCAGTGCTTCGTGCGTCTTTCTTGGACAGGGAATCGGTGGGTCTTTCAGATCAAATAGGCCTGCTGTTAATACTGCTCTGCTTCTCCAATATGAGGCCTACTGACTGTCAGGTATAGATTCTTTTTTTTTTTTTTAGAAAGAGTGAGAGAGTGAAAAGACGGGGAGAGAGAGAGAATTTTAATACTTTTCTTTTTTAGTATTTGGCGAACACAACATCTTTGTCTGTATGTGGTGCTGAGGATCGAACCCGGGCCGCACGCATGCCAGGCGAGCATGCTAGGGCGTGAGCCACATTCCCAGCACCAGGTATAGATTCTTCATGTGATTTGGATTCAGTTGAAACCCAAGCACCTATGGGCTAGTTTCTGCAGGGCTTTGAAGATCTTATTTGAACCAAAGGTTCGTATTCTTACTTGATGGAGGTCAGGAACCTTACAGAGAAAGGCGAGAGAATTCTTCTACAATGAATACTCTTTTAGCCAATGTAGTTTATGATGCACACATGGGATCTTTCTTTAGATGCATCAGGTGCTGAGAATCTAAGCCACAGCCTCACAGAGGACCTATAGCCTGATTCAGACACATTCCTTTCCAAAGCAATTAAGCAAAGAGCCACATGTGATGCCCATTCATTTGCATTTGAAAACTGTTTTCTTTATGCTTCCCAATGGGTGGCCTGAGGCAAAGATCATCCTGACATTCAGGGCAACAGAAAAATAGGTAAGCAAAAGGCCCAAAGCAGTGTTTCTCCACTGAGACTTTTCCTGATCACAGATATCTGAGTTTTCTGGGAAGCTCGCCATTCCCTTCAGCTATCAAGTACATGGCCATGTCACTGAGTTTAGAGGTGGTACATATCTTGGAAACAATATCATGAGCCTATTCTGGAGAGTGGCCAGGATTCAGAAAAAAAAACCAGAAACTTAGTAAGATATCAGGGGTTGCTCATTGATAAGGCAAGCCGCAGTCCATTCATAAATTGGGAAGTATGAATGCTGGGAAGCTTTCTACTACACAGGACACATCAATTGAAGCTTTCTGTTTTCTAAAGTCTACAACCACGTACACGGTGGAATACACAGACCTAGAAACACTCGCCATGTCAAACGACTTACTAGAATCAGTTCACTCCAAAGTAAACAAACCGCCTTTCTTACCTATTCTCAGAACATTAGACAAAACCACAAACCCACACCCACACCCACAAAGGCACCTCCTTCCCCCAAGTAGGTCTGTGACTATCCGGAGTGTCCTCTGACTTTTGTGCCATACTATGTTCCCCCAAAATGGCCTGTCCTGTCTCAGATCTGGTCTCCTTGTGAAGCCAGATTTAAAGTTAGGTAGTCAGTGTAGTCAGGTAAATTGGGTCTAATATCGAGTGAAATCTAAAATGGAGGCCATGCTGGGAATGACTCAGGGAAAACGCAGGACAACTCATGGAATGTTAATGAAGTCCTGAAAAGGCCCTAGGCCAAAGTCCACCTCAAAGAAATGTTAATGGAGCCCGGAAAACAGCCCCAACAGACTTGGAGATAGCCCATCCCAAAAGGTGATAATTAAGCCCACCTGTAGGCCTCCAACCTACATTCCATCACTGAAAGAACTATAAAAAGGGGAAAGAACAGCCCTTCCACGGATTCCACCTCTTGGGTCCCCTTCTTCCTCCGGGAGAAGTCTTTTCTGCTGTCCTTTAATAAATTTC
This sequence comes from Callospermophilus lateralis, assembly GCF_048772815.1. NCBI lineage: Eukaryota > Metazoa > Chordata > Mammalia > Rodentia > Sciuridae > Callospermophilus > Callospermophilus lateralis. Next base: position 2,941 of record NW_027513645.1, on the reverse strand, counting down.
TAATTTCTATTCTGACCTTGCCTCGGCGTGCTTCTTTGGTGTTATTCTTCAACATTGGGGAAGCAAGAACTCGTCACCGGTCAACAGCGGTTTCATATTGGAGGTCCCATACCGAGATTCTACACCGAGGTAAGTGCACGCACCCCATGTCTGTTTGAGGTGCATCTTTCTCTCTCTTTCTCTCTGGAGGGTAAGGTGGGCACCCGACGGCTACTTAAATGCAACTAGTGCAGCCGCCACTCTTCAAGACTCGGGTGAGAGGTTTCTCGGCCTAGGCAGCTCTCAATCACCTGTTCAATACAGAGCAGGCATGTTGGGTTCTGCCAAAGCCGCTTCCAACTTTTCTGTCTGGGCCCGGAGAGCAATTGGCGTGAGTACACGGTGTCCCGAATCCCGATCTGCCTCGGATGCGTGGAGGTGGGGGAAGGAGTTTGGAACAACTGCGGAATCCCGGTCTGGGCTACTCTCAGAGGATTCTTAAGGTTCCTTTCTCTTGAACCTCCTCCCGACAGCCCTCAGGGGTATCTAGGGTGATCGGTAGATGAATGGCACTGAGGGAAAGCCCCAATCAACATTTGCCTCCGTATGGGCTACGCAACACTCCCAACCTCACATCCAGTCCCTCCTGGATGCTCCCCTTCCTTCACAGGTCAGAAATGTTAGCAATTCGGGTTGAGACTCAGAAAGGCATGAGATAATTAGTAAAATCTGCCCAGGTTCCCTAAGGTGCATAGGTAACTTTCAATAGTCTGTTTTACCGCCCAATGTTTAAAATGGGCTGTGTTCTCTTTAAGCTGCTAGAGAGGCATTTTTAGAATCAACTCCTCAGGTAATCTGCTAGTCTACAGAGCAAAGGCAACAAAAGAGAGCATGTTTCTCTTTTACAATGGGTTTTTAGTGGCCAGGAGGATACAGTAATGCCCTTAAGTCTGAATCCTCCCAGGGTCTCTGGCACAGGGCAAACTGAGACCCTAGCACTTTGCTAAAGGGGACCAGAAACCCCTTGGCAAAGCAAGGTGAGAGACGGGTTTTCTGGACCGTTTAGGAAGCTCAAACCTAGGGAGACGTCCCTAATGAGAACAGTTTTCTCTGGTGCAGCGTGGGCGCCTGAGTCCTGTTTTCTTCTCACTCAGACGGGAGCTTCTCTCTCTCCAATACGCCAGGTGCACCACTAGCCTGCGTATTGAAAAATTGGGATAGTTTTGAACCTCAGACGCTCAAGACAAAGCGCCTCATTTTCTTGGCCTGGCCTCAATCCAAACTCTGATGGAGAAACCTGGCCACCTGAGGGAAATATCAATTTTAATACAATTTACAAAAAGGAAATGGTGTGAGGTGCTGTATGTTCAGATTTTCATTGCTCTAAGGGAAAATCCTAAATTATGCCAACAGTGTAAAGTAGACAGCTATGATATCTACTATGAAGAGAAAAAAATCTTGGACTCAGAAAAAAATCAAGAGAAAAACTTGAGCTGATCAAAGTACATACCCTCTTCCCCCTTCAAGACCTAAGGCAGATAAAAACTGACTCTACTAGAAAAGTTAGGAGATATGCCAGATTGCCTGGGATTGGGTCTATCCAAAGGTGCTAATCCTATAAGTAAAGGGGAAACTGAGGATTTCTCAGCAGCTGCCAGAGCCATTTGCTCTGGAGAATTTCCTCATTCTTTCCCTGCACTGCAAGGATTACTCCACCTGAATACAGTAAAGTCAGTCACACTGAGGCCCTTAATTTTACACCTATAGTTGCCCCTATGTGAAAACATCTGGTCCACTCATGGGGAAATCTATGGTGCCACTGATAGAAGTCATAATTAAATGGAAGTTCAAAACCTGGAGAGATATTTTCTTATCTAGTTGTCTGATTGTTTCTTGGGGATAATCTAGGCTAAATGTGTGTCTAAAAGATGATGTTTCATTGTAACATCTGGTATCTAAATGAGTTTGAAGCATTGCACAATCTTGCAGTTAAAAGTTAGGGTTAGGTAATTATTTAGTTTGATTTCAGATAATTCATGCCAGAGAACTTAGATACTTAGGATAGAAAATTAAAAGAACTCTACTTCCAAGTTGGCAAGTAACTCCCAATCATTCAGTGTTATTTTTTCATCAATTTTGAACTGGGTAGCCTGAAAAGATTTCACTAGGTGTACCAGTGCATTAATTTGGGCAAGGATAGTAAATTATGATTTGGTATCTGTTCCCCTTAGTGTATAAGATTCAGGGGAAAAAAAAATGTTGGATTGGGACGTTGGTCTGGCTTATTGAAATAACATTGAATAGCAACAGTCTTGGAAATTTTTTTAAAAGCTTAATTTTGGATATACATGGTAGTGTGTAGTTCTCTTTTAAGATTATCTCCAGGTGATTTAATGAAACTTAATACTACTTTAGGAACTTCAGAACAAAGAAAGTGACTTAATGATCCTAAATAAATTTCTTCTGATGGTAGAGATCCTATTTTCAGTTTTGTGTGAGCAAGTTTTTCTAGTGTAGGAAAATGTAAAAGGTATGAAATTTTATAAATTGCATCTTAAACTTGTATCATAATTTTCAACATCCAAACCTGGAAATTGTGACTTATGGTTAAAATGCCTTAGGCATGAGGTTTGTGCTCAGAATTCCAGTTTTCCCAGACCTCAGCCAGGACTTAAGCTGATATGCAAATAGAAGAAGCCTGGAGCACTCAGTAGGAGACAGATCTGAGGCCCAAGGGAAAAAAAAAAAAAAAAGAGTAAAAGTGTCTTTTTATGGGAACTCAAACTAGATTAAACCAGAGAGTAAATTGTATGGCATTTACTAATTACAGGCCGGTCAATTTTTTCTAGGACTTTTGCTTTTTTTTTCTTAGATTCTGTATTTTTTTTTTTTTTTGAGCTCATGATTTGATCCTATAGACAAGATTAATGTTTTTCTGATAAGTTCTATTTTTGATCAACTA